>NC_025998.2:54703151-54788442 GCF_000442705.2 Elaeis guineensis | reverse complement strand
CCTTTCTGATCTGATGGCTGATTATGAGTCTTATCTATCTGGGACTCTATGATTAGAGAATTAGGATTCTCTAATCATGAGTTCCACACATTTTGGGTACCGGGGGTCAAAATTTTGAATTTCGAATTTGAATTTGAAATTTGAACTCTTTGATCAGGGTTTTATATCGATGGTCTCTGATGCCTGATTGCCCATCGGATTTGGACTCAACATTTATGAGAGGTTTAATTAGTGATATTAAATCACTAATTTACTCAATTTGATTGAGTAATATTTTTGGATCAAGTCCAATTGAATTGGATTCAGTTTGGATTGACCCGATTAGGTTAAATGTTGACCTAATCGCTAAGGTGGTTTAGTCCCTGATTTGAATCAGGGGTTTAGATTTAGTTAATTCCTGATTTGATTAGGATTTTATTAAGCCTAATTAAGCCTAATTATGTTGGGTTTAATTTGGTCTAATTGTGCTCAACCTATTTTAAACTAGTTGGGCTCAATTTGAATCAAACCACCTTGTTTTAAATTCCCTGTGTCACCCCAACTTCCTTGCACCCATTTGAATTCACGAGAAGAAACTTCTCGTGAAATTTTTCTCACGCAAAACCCTTCCCCACGTCCTCATTTGTGCACCATATGGATGGATAAAATAATTAGTTAGCCATTCAAATTCAAAGCATATTTGAATTTGAATGGATAACTTATCACTTGCCCTTTCATCCTTATCCATTTTGTGCGCCACATTACTTACACGAGAAAAGGTTTCTCGTAAAAATTTTCACGCACAAAGAGCCACGCCCCTTCTCTTCTCACGTCCAAAGGATAGGGATAAGTTGGTTTTTATTTGAATTCAAATTTGATTTGAATTCAAATATGTAACCTTTTGTCTTTATCCTCTCACGCGGATAAGACACGTTCGACATTGTTTTAAAAAGGGGAGAAAGGTGGGACGTGCGTAGAAAAATTAGGAGAGAAACTTTGGGGCGTGAGGAAGGCTTCTACATAAGGTGAAGGTCCAAAACCTTCCGAGAGAGAAAGAAAAAAAAGAGAGAAAATTGGACGCAGGGTTTTTGGTGTGTACCCTAGGGTTTCTACCTAGGGTTCGGGAAGTGAGATTGGTGTGCCACGAGTGTCGTGAGTCCACCAAATTTTAGAGAGAGATCCATCAGCCTCTCAAGTAACTGTGCAGATGATTTGGAGCATCCGAGAAGTTGGCACACATCGATCGAAGGAGTTCGATCAACATCTACCATCAAAAGGGTGAAATCACGAACTAGCATTCGTGAGGAGCTGATCAGACGGGAGCTTCGTGTGGACGATCCACAGAGGCCAGACAGTTGGGTGGCTGCGACATGATGTTCAGAACCCTCTGACGGTGATCAGATTGCGGTGATCGACTACCCACAAAAGGTGATGTGTTCTGAACACAGTACTGTAAAACGTTTACTGATTCAAATTTGAATTTCAAATTTAAATGCATGCTGTTGTATCATATTTAGATCCTAGTGTAGGGTTAATTAGTATTAATTAATGAGATTAATTAATAATTCCGCTGTAAAATAGTAATTTTGAAAAAGTTTTAAAATTATCATTTTGTCCCTGCACTAAATTTTCGCTTCACCCAGCTGGATTGACCCACTGGTTGCATACCTCAAAGACAAGGTTCTTCCTCATGATGCAAAAGAAGCTTGAAAGCTTAGAAACCAGGCCTTCCGATATATCCTTTATGAGGGCAAGCTGTACAAGTGGTCGTACTCTTTGCCCCTCCTGAAATATCTCCGGCCTTCTGAAGCCGACATTGCCTTGTGGGAGGTATATGAAGAAGTCTGTAGAAGTCATCTGGGGGCCAGATCTTTATCCCACAAACTGCTCCGATAAGGTTATTACTGGCCTACAATGTACCACGACTCCATTGAATATGTCAGAAAATATGATCGGTGTCAGAGATATGCAAATATCCAAAGACAGCCCACCTCCGAACTTATACCTTTGAGTGCCCCATGGCTGTTTGCCCAATGGGGGATGGATATCCTTGGACCATTTCCCATGGCATCCGGACAGCGGAAGTTCCTCCTGGTGGCAATTGACTACTTCACCAAGTGGGTCGAAGCCGAACCTTTGGCAAAAATCACAGAAGCTAAAGTGCATGACTTCATGTGAAAGTCAATCATTTGTAGGTTCGACTTATCCAGAACTCTCATTACTGATAATAGGCGATAATTTGCTAGAGCAAGGTTTGCTGAATTTTGTGAGGACTTAAACATCTCCCATAACTTCACTTCAGTAGCCCATCGACAGGCAAGCAGCGAAGCTGAAGTGACCAACAGGACTCTGTTGTAAAAAATCAAGGTGAGACTTGAAAAAACAAAGAAAACTTGGACAGACGAGCTTTATCATGTATTATGGGCATACTGAACTACCCAAAGACTGCCCATGGAGGAGACCCCCTTTGCCTTAGCCTTCGGAATAGAAGCCATTATCCCGATTGAACTCAAACTTTCATCGGTGCGAGTCATGGCATTCGATAAGCAGCACAACTCACAGGATCTCAAGGCCAACCTTGACTTGTTAGAAGAAAAGTGGGAGACCACTCAAGTTTGGATGACAGCCTACAAGCAGAAAGTAGCCCGCTACTACAACTCCCGGGTCAAGAGCAAAGCCTTCAGAGTGGGAGACTTAGTACTTCGACGAGCCACTGTTTCACAACCTCAGAACCAAGAAAAACTTGCCCCAAACTGAGAAGGCCCATATGAAGTCCGGGAGGTAGTCTGACCTGGGACATACTATCTAAAAGAGCTCGGAGGAGCGGACCTTTCGTGACCATGGAATTCGAAAAATTTATGAATATATTACCGATAACTTTGCCTTAAATAAAAGTTTCATATTCGCATATCTTTTCTTTTGGCATGAGCTTATAATGACAGGGAGTAGCTCCTTCAGACAATCGAAACTAAGCGTGTCAGGAATAAGAGGAGAACCTCATCCTGACACAAACAAAGGCCCGATTATTAAGAGACCGGATGGAGGGAGAAGCCCTCGCAATGGCCCTTATGCGCCCCCACAGCCATGTTAGGAATAGGAGGAGAACCTCGTTCTAACATGAGCAAAGTTGAAGATTTGGTTATTAAGAGACCGGATGGGGGGAGAGGCCCTCACAACGGCCCTTATGCACCCCCATAGCCATGTTAGAAATAGGAGGAGAACCTCATCCTAACATGAGTAAAGTCGAAGACTCGATTATTAAGAGATCGGATGGGAGAAGAGGCCCTCGCAATGGCCCTTATGTGCCTCCACAGCCATGTTAGAAACAAGAGGAGAACCTCGTCCTAACATGAGCAAGTCGAAGACCCGATTATTAAGAGACCGGATGGGGGGAGAGGCCCTCGCAACGGCCCTTATGCACCCCCACAGCCATGTTAGGAACAGGAGGAGAACCTCATCCTAACATGAGCAAAGTCGAAGGCCCAGTTATTAAGAGACCGGATGGGGGGAGAGGCCCTCGCAACGGCCCTTATGCACCCCCACAGCTATGTTAGGAACAGGAGGAGAACCTCATCCTAACATGAGCAAAGTCAAAGACCCGATTATTAAGAGACCGGATGGGAGGAGAGGCCCTCACAATGGTCCTTATGCATCCCCACAGCCATGTTAGGAATAGGAGGAGAACCTCGTCCTAACATGAGCAAAGTCGAAGACCCGATTATTAAGAGACCAGATGGGGAGAGAGGCCCTCGCAACGGCCCTTATGCTTCCCCACAGCCATGTTAGGAATAGGAGGAGAACATCATCCTAACATGAGCAAAGTCAAAGACCTAGTTATTAAGAGATTAGATGGGGGGAGAGGCCCTCGCAATGGCCCTTATGCACCCCCACAGCCATGTTAGGAATAGGAGGAGAACCTCATCCTAACATGAGTAAAGTTAAAGACCCGATTATTAAGAGATCGATGGGGGGAGAGGCCCTCACAACAGCCCTTATGTGACCCCACAGCCCTATTAAGAACAGGAGAAAAATCTCATCCTAACATGAGCTGAAATTGACTGTGTCGAGAACAGGAGGAGAATCTCATCCTGACACAAACGAAGACCTGATCGTTTAAGATCGGATGAGGGGAAAAGCCTTCTCAACGGCTCCTTTACACCCCTACAACCTCATCTGGAGTAGAGGGAAAACCCTCACTCAAATATAAAAAAAAAGAGGAGAGAAAAAGGAAAAGTGATGAGCTACGTCAGAGATAAGGAAAAAATGAACTACATCTATGACACAAGGGACCTCGTCTTAATGAGGAAGAAAACTCTTGTCAAAAATCCTCAGTCTCTAAAAGGGAACCCAACACTAACAGGAGAAAATAGACTTCCTCAAAGTAACAAAAAGTTCAGGCCCCAAGCTCAAACACCGAGAGAAAGTAGCAAATTTGAATGGCCTCGAAAAGACCTTCAATCATGAACAAAAAGGGTGAATCAACACGACGATGACCAGGAACCTTCAAACAACGTCGACATCGAATAAGATAAAAGACAAGAGAAGCTCGGTAAACGACAACTTAGAGCAAGAATAGACAAGGTAATAAAAAAATTCCTTTTCATTTCATTAGTAAAGAGAGCATTACAAAAGCCTTTGAAGGCCAAAGAAAAAAACAACAAGAAAAGAAAAGAATACATGGAATAAAAGGTAAAAGAAGCTCTAAGAAAGCTTGGCTTCTTCTGACTTTGGACTCTCGGTTCCAGCCATTATCAGAGATTGCTTTAAGTTCTCAACTTCTTCTTCCAGTTCTTTCTTTCTTAACAGCATCTCCCGATGCATTTGGTGAAACCACCGGCTTTCATCCTTCGATTCTTGAAGCCTCTTCCTCAGAACTTCGAACTCCGCTTCTGCATCCTTGACCGTCTGCTGCTCATAGGCCAGCTGAATTTTTAGCCGTTGCAGTTCGGCCTTCTCCTTCTCAAGGGCTACGGACAGTTCTTCCATGGTTCTCCTCAAAGATCGGAGCTCGTCAGAGCCTTGAATCGAAATGGCCTGGGCTCTCTCGGACAACTGCTTCTGAAGGCAACCTCATTGGTCGCCATCTTGAGCCTCCTTCTGTAGTTGTCTATTTGCCCACATCAGCCGACTCGGTATGTGTTGTAATTCATCTCGGCATCCTATAGCTGCTTCTGGAGGTCGAAGAATTTTTTCGACTAGTCCCGACCATAGTCAGCCTGAGTTGGAAGCCAAGATGAGCTCCCTTCTAATTGGCCGATCTTCTCTCGTGCGGCCGCCAACTCGACCTCGAGGGAGCTGATCTTGGAGGCCTAAGTCCAAGATTGGTCGCTGGTGCATTTCTGGAGTTCCTCAAGCTCCTTCTTGAAGTTGGCCTTCTTTCGACTATAGTCCATGAAGTCCTTTTTGTGGAGGTTTCGAAGGTGAGTAACCTTCACGGTGGCTTTCGAATGGTTCTTCCTCAGCCTGTGAAGTTCGTCGTCCATCTTCTTTGATTTCTTCGTTAGGTGATGAACTTCTCTTCTCAGATCCCGGATCATAGACTTCAAAGAAATTTCTTGCGGTAGGGGAAGAGCTTCGACAGGGCACTGTTGTCGAGAAACAAGAGCATCACAACGCAAATCATTGTAAGAAAAAAAAAGAAAAAAGAAAGTAGAAGGAGAAAAAAGAGCTCTCTGTAAAGAAGAATCTGATTTCATTGATTGAATAATTTCTAAGTACAAGAGAAAGAGAAAAAAAAATTATAACAAAAAAAAGTACAAAATTAGAGGTCTCGAACCTCTGGAGCAGAAGTGGAGGAGCTCGGTGCCTCTGGAAAGTCGGTCACGACAGCTGCTGCAGTTGAAGAGGTCCCGACTGGAGGAAGATTGACAGCAACTTCGGAAGGTCCAGCTTCATCGTTGGATGCTTCATCTAGGAAGCTGAGGTCGAGTTCGAAAAACTTTCCGACCACCCTCTCTTGGCAAAGCTCGAAGCCTTTGATAAAGGCAGCCTGATCGAACTTGATATTCAGATCTCTCATCTCGGAGGAGGTCTTGAAGTCCTCCACTGCTTGGGCCCTTGCCTCTGGGACTAGGGTCGGGATCTGCTCCTTCAGCTTGGAGACCTCGGCCTCTGCCTTCCTTCTTTCCTCCTCCAAAGCAGCCTTCAAATTCGTCGAAGTTTGTTCCTTTTTCTGGAGCACCTCTTGGAGACTCGTGACTTCGGTGACCTTCTCCTTAAGACGGGCAGCCTCAGCCTGGCAACCTTCCTCCGCCTGGGCTGCTTCTTTCTTTGCATTTTTCATCGCCTCGATGTTGGCGATGAGTTGGTGTCCAATCTGCAAGAGCGGCCAGGAAGTCAATATGAAAGCTAAAGAATGAACTAAGTGAAGAAGCGAAAGGAAGAAAAAAGTAAATTGACCTACCTCAAGAAAGAACCCCAAAGAGTCCCAAACCCGCTGTTCAGGATCGGCATGGATGATCCTGTGGACGATCTCGGGCAAAACGCACCCGTCGACCAACCTTTTTATTAAATCCTTGTTGTTGAAGGGATTCTCCCTTGGATCCTCTTCGAAGCCATTGGACCCTTCGATGACAGCCCTGCTGCTGCTGATCTTGCGGGCCACCGTCTTCTTCCTTCTCTTCCTTTTGGCCCTCGGTGCCTCCTCGGGATGAGACTCTGGAGCGGGAACCTCAGTTGGAGGGCTTCTTGAAGAAGCTCGAGGGACTGTGGGCTCGACATCGGAGGGGGCATCAATGACAATGGCCACCTGGGCAAGCACGGTCGAGCTTGTCTCCTCTACCCTTGCCTTCTTCACTGACTCAGAAATTGCGGTGCCTTTCCTCTTGTGGGCCTTGAGATCCTTGGCTAGTATCTGAGCTGTGTCTGCGTCCATATCTGTATGAAAAAAAATCGACACAGCTTAAAAACAAAATAAGAGAAAGAGGAAGCAGCGAATGACTTGAGAAAAAAAAAATACTGGTAGGGTTGAGAGGGCTTGGCCGACATTGAATAAAAGTTGCTCCTTCAGAAGGTCGGAGAGGAAAGGAGCTGGATAAGTCTTAAGTTTATTGGAGGCTTCAAGGTCATCCTTTCCCAGGCTAGAAGCCCGATGAACGGAGTCCCTTAGGGAGCCCCAGGGGGGCAACCCCAGCATCAGGGTTAGGCATCGAACGTAGAAGTACCTTTCCTTCTAGTTGTGGATAGAAGAGGGGGCACCTTTCACCAACCCCTTTCTACCGAACTGGGGGGAGAAGTACCACTAGTCCTTTACCGAAGGGTGATGCTTAAAGGTATAAAAGTTTCTAAACAAGGGAAGAGTTGGTCGGACTTCAGCTAAATGACAGAGGGAAAGAAATCCTATCAGAAACCTAAAGGAGTTCGGTGCTACAGAAACTAAAGAAATGTTTAAAAAGCGAAAAAGAGCAACAACAAAAGGTGGGAGTGGAAGTCGAAGCCTAGCACGGAAGGCTTCCTGGTATAAACAAAAGTGGCCAGGGGGAGGGGCGCTAGCCCAGTCAGTTAGTCCGGAAAGCTCAAGCTCATACTTCAGAGGAACCCCGTACTGAATCCTAATCAGCGAGAGTTCATCTGAGGTCAAAGAGCTGAGAATGGTGTCTGGTACAAAGACTGAACGAGGTTCGATTCTAAGTACAGGTTCATATATAGTACTAGGATTTTGGGGGGCTGGAGCTGACGAACTTCTAGAACCGCTAAAGGAGGAAGTGTTGGAGGATATTTTGAATCAAATAAAAATCTCAAAAAAATTAGAAAAAATAGGAAATAAGGCGCTCGCGGAGAAACTGAACGGGCGGAATGTAGGGGAGGAAAAATGAAAGAGTAGCAAGAAAAAGAAGGGTTCTGGAACTAACCTAGGCTGGTCCAAGAGGTGCAGGAGGGCAGCGAAGGTGATGGAGGTCGACCTGAAGGGCGCCTAAGATCGAGAGGGATGCCGGAGGAGGACAAAGCTCTCAGGGAAGAAGAGGGGACCGAAGAAAAATTTCAGGCAAGGTGAAACCCCTGAAAGAGGGGGACGAATTTAAATAGATCTCAGGGTCCGACGCAATAATGATTACAGATCTCCTTTGGCCGACCTACAACCACCGCGTGTCCAACTCGTCATGGCAGACCACTGATGACTGACAGAATTATTATTGTGCCATACCTGGAATGATGCTCCAATGAAAATTTTGAAAAAATCTTTTTGGATCACCTCGATTTGAAAAGACTCCAGCACCGACCGCCAAATGCCAAAATATTTGGAAACAATCGAGTACGAAAATCAAGGGGGGCAACTTCGACTGTAAAAATTTCTCTGTACTTCATTCGAAACCCAAACTTGAAAGTAGGGAGACTAGTGTTGGGTATAAAATAACCCCAGTTGAAGTTCATAAGAGGCCAACCCTCCCAGGACTCTTCCGACTTTCGACCTTGTGCGACATCTTTCTAAACTCCTCCGACTGTCCGAGCTTCCACAGTACCATTCGGACTCCTCCAGCAGTCGACATTCCACAATGTCCTCCAGATTCCTCCGACGGACGAACTCCTATCGTACCCTTCAGACTTCTCCAATAATGAGCTCTTTCAGTCGTCTATCGGACTGCTCCAAATGCTCTCTGGGCTTCATTATCAGTCGATTTTCTACAGTGATCGACTACTCTCTGAATCTCTTCCAGATTTTCTTCCATCACGATCGACTTTACTCCGAGGTTCTTTTGGACTTCATCAATGTCCGAGCTTCTCCAGCAGTATGACTTCTACAGTAACCAGACTCCATCCAAGTTTTTACAGTGGTCGACTGCCTTCCGAATTTCATCCGAGCTTCTACAGTAAGCGAATTCCGTCCGAACTTTTATTGCAAGCGGACTTCAGTCGAGCTTCTACAATAAGCGGTCTCCATCCAGGCTTCCATGACAATCGGTCTCCATCCAAGCTTCTACAATAAGCGATCTCTATCCAGACTTCCACGGCAATCGGTCTCCATCCGAGCTTCTACAGTAAGCGGCCTTCTTCCAGACTTCTGCAAGAACCAGACTCCGTCCGAACTTCTACAGCGGATGGATTCCAGACGAACTTCTACAACAGACGGGCTCCAGCAGTCAAATTTCTACAGTGATCGACTGTCTCTGGTGTCTTCCATACCTCTCTAGCCATCAACCTTCAACAGCGCCAACCGAACTTCAATAGTGCCAACCAGACCCCTCCAACAGACAAATTTCCTCTGGATCCCTCCAGCGGTCGACCTTCCACAGTGTCCTCCAGACTCCTTCAGCGAACGAACTTTCACAACACCTTCCGGACTCTTCTATCGGTCAACCTTCTATAGCACCTTCCAAATTTCGCTATCGATCGACCTTCTGTTGGATTCCTCATGCAGCCGGACCTCTCCTGTGGACAGTCTTCGAACAAGCTTCTACATCAGATAAATTTCAGACAGACTTCTCTAGCAATCGGACTCCAACCAGATTCCTCCAATAGAAAATTTTCATCCAGACTTCTACAGCAGATGACTTTCGTCTGTAGCATCAATGCCTAAGGCACCCAACAACAGTTAACCCGTCAGCAACATCGAAAACATCTGAGCTTCTCTTAGATTACTGAGACAGAGAGCTATTCCGCTCCATCAGATGTCCCAACCGAGCTTCAGCCATCTGACCCAAACTCTTCGGTAAGTCGCGACAACGGACACCACTCCACTCTCTGTAACAAACTCCACGTGGCCCCGAACGGCCCACTACCAGACAGTTACGGACATTGCTGTCAATCGGTTACACTCTTCCATCTATAAAAGAGACCCCCCAGATATGTTCTCCTCTAAGCTCTAAGCACTATTTTTAAACTTTGTTAAAATCTCATTCGAGTGCTCCATTTTTGTTGAAGTAGAGTACTGACTTGAGCATCGGAGAGTCTTGTCGGAGCACCCCCAACTTCGATTTAGACTTTCTTTACAGGTCCCGACAGTGGTCGTGATCCCCTCGACTCCAGCTTCTCCGGCATCGGTGGAATTCTGCACCAACAGGTGCATAAAAAGAGAAAGAAAAAGGAGAGATGTCATCAGATCCAGAAGCTTTTTTCAAAATTTGTGCTTCCCCTATCTTAGCCAATATTTTCTTCAAATCCATACAAAGCAAACCTTGATTAACCTGAACATAATGCAAAAGAAAGTAAAAGCAAAAACTGAAAACTGGGTTACCTCCCACAAAGTGCTAAGTTTTAAGTCTTCAGCCAGACCAGATTATTGACAAGCTCTTCTATACAGAGCGATCCTTTATTCCTAAAAAAAAATGAAGATCAGTTAAAATAAAGTAAAAGAAATTTGGATTGCCTCCCCCAAAGCGCTAAGTTTAATGTCTTCAGCCAGATACTAAAAGAGTGCCTATCCTATTCTTGTCCAAATCTTAATATGGATCTATAATTCTCTACGTGATTCAGGCTCTTCCTCAAGGTATTTTCTACTTGGGACCATTATATGACTCATTCTCCTGATAACTAACAATTCTTCCTTTATAATTAGATCTAGGTATAACTTAAGTACTAGTCAGGATTTTAAGAGATCTAGATCTATATACTCAATGTGCTGAGAAAGTGTTTCTGGATCTCCTATTATCGCCTCTTTCTTTTTAAGCAGAGATTCAACCAGTATCATAAGGGGTTCAACAATTAATTTTAGGTTTAGCTGAGTGTAATGGTCACTAGGTGTGGATACCTCATTATTATCAACTTCGGGTATCTCCTCCAGTTTCTCAGACCTGAATGTTCTCAACTGATTTAACTAGTCTTTAAGTTCTAGACCATTCTGAGCTCTAGGGTCATCCTCCAGTTGGCTTGATAATTTATCCTCTTCTAGTTTACTAACCGCTATAGTTGATTGGCCCAATTTTTTAAATAATTAGTCAATAGTTTGCATGAAATTAGTGAGGATATTTTTAATGTTTGAGGTTGATTGCACTAAGATATCTAGACTCTTTTCTAATATGTTGACTCCTTCTTCAGGATCTAAACCTAGTTGATCATTCAGTATTTGGTTAAGCCTTAGATAGGGTTGATAAAAATTATGGGTTCCTTGTGTTTCATTTTGTGACCATGTAAAATTGGGATGACTTTCCGACCCTGGGTTATAGATTAGTGCATAAAGTTCATTTATGTAGCTTTCATTGAATGCACTCTCCTGTATAAGCTCAGTTTGGATTGGGTTCATCAAATAAGGACACTCCTCCACAACATGATCTGGTGCATCACATCCAATGCACATGGGTGCTAGCACTTGATTAAATTGGATATGTCTTTCGAATTCTACGGCTTCTATTTTATTGGTCAAAGTTGTAATTGTTGCCCAGCTATGCAACCCAAGAGGGGGGGTGAATTGGGTTTCTAAAAATTTTAAGCCCAACAAATGACTTATGAAGAACAAAACAATGGCTTTAAATCAATATTAATTAACTAAAGCAGTATTGCAAGGATATAATAAAGAAATAAGATAAAGCGATAAAGCACACCACAAACACAAGGATTTATAGTGGTTCGGTGCTAACCTTGCACCTACGTCCACTCCCCAAGATCCCACTTGGGAATTTTAATCCACTATCCTTTGTATTCAACCCGAATACAAAACGTCGGAAACTCCGACACTAGCTATCCCAAGCTAGAATACAGGACGTCGGAAACTCCGACCCTAGCTATCCCAAGCTAGAACACTTGTTTCCCGGGTACAAGCCAACCCAAAACACTCCGATTTCAGGTTCGGATCAACCTTTCCTTGTTTTGGAAATCCTCCAAAAATAAGAGCAAAAACTCACAAAGAGTAAGAATATTTAGAGCACAGATGAATACAAAAACAGCTCCTTAAATGAGCAAATATAACAATAAAAACTTTACTCAAATGAAGAACCCCTTTTTCAGATTTTCTCAAGATGAATGAACGGTTGAACGCTTGAGAAGAGGTTGATTGTTGATTGAAGATCTCTTGAAAGCTTTGAACGATCTCTAGATCAAGGTTGAAACGATAGGCGTGAAGAATTCTCTCCTTGAAAGATCTTCCTTTTCTCTTTCACAATCTCTCTGGTATATTGTGGATCCTCTCTCTTTTTCTCTATGGATATTTCTTTGATCTCAGGCTTTTTCTTGCAAATTTCAGATCTTCTCTTCTGTTCTTCTCTTTTTCCTCTCTTTTCTCTTCTCATTTGATTTCACGTTTGATCCGCTATTTAATCTGCAATTTCTTTCATCATTTAAAGCATTTTGTAGCATTAGAAGCAAGAGAAAACAATTTAGGCAGATAAAGAGCCGTTAGAGGATTTTTAGGAAGCATAAATGGCAATTAAAACGGGCAAAAAAATAGCCGTTGCTGACATTTCCCGTCGCAGGGGTCGACTCATGAGTCGACTCATGCTTCAGGAGTCGACTCATGAGTCGACTTCTGTTGCAACAGACCAGAAGATCTGATTTCTGGATTTTTTGGCTCAAATCAGCAGAGGTCGACTCATGAGTCGACTCATGCCTTGTGGGTCGACTCATGAGTCGACTCACAGGTCGTGCCAAGCCAAAAGTCCAGCGTGCCATGGGAATTTTTTCGTGCCATTCAGCTCATAGTGCCATGAGTTGACTCATGAGTCGACTCATGCACTTCAAACCTTCATAACTTCAAAAATATTAGTCCAAACACAATGAAATTTTCACCAATAGATTTCAAATCATTTGTTCTACCAAATGGTACTATCAAATCAGGATTTTAGTGAAATTACGATTTTGCCCTTGAAGAGCATAAGGACTTTTTCAATTGATTGTATCCCTTCAATCTGCTTTGTAATCATCAAAATCAATCTAGGAGCAACAATCTCCCCCTTTTTGATGATGACAAAATATATGAACAAAAATATTTATGTTAATGCATTAATTTCAAAAGAATCCATTATGGGTGTATATGCTTGAAAAGAGTATGATTCTTTTGGCATGTAATATAAATGCAAAAATAGTTTGTCCATTTTCTTAAAGATTTGAAAAGGGTATTAGATCATTTTGAGTTCAAGATATTTCAGAGCAAGAGAAGATAAATAACTTTTTCTATGTATCAGAGCAAAAATAATTTTTACAATGATATCAGAAAAGATTTTATAATGTATCAGAGCAAAAAAAAAAAAAAAAAAAAAAAAAAAAAAAATTTTAATGTATCAGAGAAAATTTCATTCAGTATCCGAGCAAATGTTATAATATTTTAGAGAAACCTTCACACTGTATCGGATCAAATGTTATCATGTATCAGATCAAGTTGAAAGAAATTGTAGGATGAATCAGAGTAAAACAAATTTCTTATTGATGTCTCAAGGTGAGTAAAATTTCAAAAGCAAGTTTGAATATCAGAGCATATATATAAAAAAAATACTTATTTGCATTGTACTCATGATTTTGCTTTTGATGGATTAAAGTTCTGTCTGATACCAAATTTCTCTGTCTGATACCAAATTTCGATACCAAAATTTCTCAAAGTTTTGTTTAATCTTTCAATCCTTGTTTTTGTCTAATTTCTCTAATATTTGTTTAATTTCTTCAATATTTGTTTTAATTTAATTTCTCTCCCTTTTTCTCATAATTTAGGGTTTTGCTTTTTGTCTAATTTCAATTTTTATTTAATTTTAATTTCTCCCCCTTTTTGACATCATCAAACATAGTTAACTCTTTCTTTTCCTTTTCTGAAAATATTCTTTAATTTCTTCCTCTTTAGAGTTTTTCACAGATGTTTGCTCCCCCTTAATATAGCAATTATCAATAGCAAACAACAACAAGGAGAAGATAATATTTCAATTGATGTATCAGAGATTGAAATATAACCAAAATATAATCATTACAAAGAGGTAGAAATATAGGTAAAAGATGATTCCATTAAAATCATAATTGTTTCAATACATAGAATTCAACCAGCTAAATGTCAATACATGGCCCCAAGGTATAGATCCTAGAACAAGATACTAACTCCTAAGATCTAGATAAGTCAATGATCAGAGTCATCAGATATAGGGTGAGGGGATGATGGATCAGAAGTGCGTCCTCTACCCCGTCTGCCTCTGGCACGAGCAGGAGAACGAGATGAACTGGGTGGCTGAGAACGCTGAGATGCTAGGGACTGAACAGAAAGGGTGAGTCTAATAGAATCAAGTACGTTCAGTGCTCTGGAAACAGATTGAAGTAGAGCAGTGAACTGAGTGGTAGCATGCTCACTCGATCCTCTGATCTCTTTCCTCAGTAGCTCATATCCACCTTCTAATGCTCCTCTGAGCCTGCCAGCCTCTGCAGTGAGGTCTGTGACCTCAATGGTAGACTCCTGTGGCTGGGGATGGGCCAATGCAAGGACTTGCCCCTGCAAGTCAAGAACTCTGCCAGTAAGTCTCCAGACTGTATCCTCAAGCTGCTGTATCCTGACGGACTGATCTGAAATCATCTGAAATATAGTGGAGATGTGGGGAGTAATGGTCTGATCAGAAGAAGTAGCTCCAGGTGCAAAAGAAGTACTACTCCACTGGCTAGACAACAAAAAAGCCACACGCTGAGATATATGCTCGATCTGATCGTCAGCCAGTCTGAACTCTGAATGAGGTGCTCTGCTCTCTGGCTGATACACTGGCGTGGGCATCCTAGTAAACTCAGAAGGGCCAGCCTCAGTATCATGAATGAACTGGGTATCTGGTGAAGCTGCCCTGAAATCATGTACAGGAGAAGATGGACCTTCTTCTTCTACTCTGCCTTCAGTTCTGTCTTCAGCTCTTTCCTCAGCTCTCTCCTCAGCTCTTTCTTCAGAGCCCTTGATCCAACCACCAGCAGTCTTTGTAATTCCCATTTGGTGTAAGCTGTGTTGGTTGAAAGTGTCCACATGTGAGAGCTTGGTAGGTGTCTCCCCCTCACAGCTAACTCCAAACCTCCTAAAAACTCTAGTAAGGGCCATACCATAAGGCAAGTGTGCCTTGGATCTGTTCAAAGTTTCTCTCATGGCCTCTATCATAAGTGTAGGGAGGTTTAGGGGGGTCTGAGTGATGATATAAAACATGACACATACATCTCTGCCAGATAGTAAGTCATGTCTACCACTCCTAGGAAAGAATAGTTTTGTCACAATCTGATGCAGGACCCTCATCTCAATGGACAGTAGCTTTGCTTCCAATTTGTTTAAACTTCCTGAAAAATCTTCTCCTAAGATAATTCTGATCCCTTCTTCTTTAATTGGGAGTTCCATATATGAGTATCCTTCACTAGGCAACTGAAGTATCTCTCCCAATATCCTAGAATCCAAACAGATGTCAATCCCCTTTACAGTTGAAGTCACAGACCCGTTTCCATAATTTAGGTTCTGGTAGAACTCTCTGACTAGATCAACATAGGTGACTTCCTTAAGAGAGCAATAAAGTTCCCATCCTTGATTTTTGATCTTGGTAGCAAAAGTAAAGCCTTCTTTCTCAAAGAACCGAAAATCTATATTTTTCCCGGTTTCTACTTTTCTATCAGAAAGAAGATTTACACTGGGGCTTATGGAGGGTTGAGAGGGACCTTGAGCAGGTACTGAAACTGGATTGGGAACAGTGGAAGACTGAGCATGCCTTTTCTTTCGGATAATTTCCTCAGGCTCTCGGATTGATTTCCTTCTTTGGGGAAGTTTCATCTTTGGAGCCATATCCAATAAGGTAGCAGACAAGAAGACTTGAGTTCAGTGGAGGAGGGATCAAAAAAGAGTAAAGAAGAATTTTGGTGGAGAAAAGAAGTGGATTTTGTATGAACGGTGAAGTTCTAGGGCACGTTCCACCCGCGCCTAACACTGCGAGAAAGCACAGAAAAATCCTTTTCAAGGAGGCGATTTTTGGTGGAGAGGAGGAGGGAGAATTGCCTCAGAATTGATCCTTGGATTTGGAGCAAAAAGAGTTGGAGAGGACGGCTTTCGGAAGGAAGATGACGAGAAGATGAGTCGTCTCATAAACAAGGTTTCCCGTTTTAAAAACAATGAACCCGATGGAAGTTGGTGGGATTTACAAGTTTGCCATTGAGTCGACTCATGGGGGTCGACTCATGAAGTTCAGAAAATCAGGAAAAATGCAAATAAATTCCAGAAAAATTCAAAATTTTGGAAGAAAGAATTTTGCTCAATGATAAGTTTTTAGAGTGATAAACCTGAGCTTTTGGGACCAGGATAGATGTTGAAAATTGAGCTCTAAGAGTTTTTGACATCTATTCTTTGGAAATTGAGAAATTTCAGACAAATGGATCTAGAATTCCTAGATTTCTCCTAATTTCACAGAATCTTTCCTCACTAAGGGCCTTTGTAAAGATATCAGCTAATTGATTTTCAGTGCAAACATATTCAAGAATTATATTTTTGTTTTGAACATGTTCTCTTATGAAATGATGTCTTATCTCAATATGTTTAGATCTTGAGTGTTGTATTGGATTTTTAGATAGATTTATAGCACTTGTATTATCACATTTTATTGGTGTTTCATTAAGTTTGATTCCAAAATCTTCGAGTTGTTGCTTAATCCACAAGATTTGAGCACAACAACTTCCGGCTGCAATGTATTCGGCCTCAGCCGTAGACAGTGCCATCGAATTTTGTTTCTTGCTAAACCATGAGATTAGGTTAACTCCAAGAAATTGGCAAGTTCCACTTGTGCTTTTTCTATCTAATTTACATCCAGCAAAATCAGCATCAGAATATCCTAACAAATTAATTTGTGAGTCCTTAGAGTACCATAACCCTATAGTTTGTGTACCATTTAAGTATCTAAGGATTCTTTTAACAGCATTCAAATGAGATTCCTTAGGATTAGATTGATATCTTGCACATAAGCAAACACTAAACATGATATCAGGCCTACTTGCAGTTAAATATAATAATGAGCCAATCATACCTCTATAGTATTTTAAGTCTACGCTTTTACCTTCATTATCCTTGTCAAGCTTACATGAGGGACTCATTGGTGTGCCAATTGGTTTGCAGTTCTCCATTCCAAATCTTTTGAGTAGTTCCTTGGTGTACTTGCTTTGGGTGATGGAGATTCCCTCTTTTGATTGTTTGATTTGGAGTCCGAGGAAGAAGGTGAGTTCTCCCATCATGCTCATCTCGAACTCTCCCTGCATAAGCTTAGCAAAGTCTTGACAAAGGGATTCATTAGTAGACCCAAAAATTATGTCATCAACATAAATTTGTATAATTAGCATATCATTTTGGTTTCTTTTAATAAATAGAGTTGTATCCACATTGCCTCTTGAGAAACCATTATTTAGTAGAAATTTGCTTAGCCTTTCATACCATGCTCTAGGTGCTTGTTTTAGACCATATAAAGCTTTATTTAATCTAAAGACATGATTGGGAAAAGCATGATTTTCAAATCCAGGGGGTTGTTCTACATATACTTCTTCAGAAATATATCCATTTAAAAATGCACTTTTAACATCCATTTGAAATAGTTTGAATTTCATAAAGCAAGCATAAGCAAGTAGAAGTCTAATGGCTTCTAATCTAGCAACAGGTGCAAAGGTTTCATCAAAATCAATTCCTTCTTCTTGATTATATCCCTTAGCAACCAGTCTTGCTTTATTTCTAATTACATTTCCATGCTCATCTAATTTGTTTCTAAAGACCCATTTTGTGCCAATTATTGAATAATCTTTAGGTCTTTTCACTAAGGTCCAAACATTATTTCTTTCAAATTGACTGAGTTCTTCTTGCATAGCATTAATCCAGTTATGATCATTTTCAGCTTCTTCAAAAGTTTTAGGTTCAAGTTGAGATACAAAAGCACAATGATTAAGTACATCTCTAAGTGAAGAACGTATTTTTACCCCATGCATAGGATCACCGATAATTAATTCCTTAGGGTGGTTGTGAACATACCTCCATTCCTTGGGTAAGTCATTTGTACCTTGAGGTTGTTCTTGAATTTCTTCACCTTTCTCATTTTGTTCATCTTCTTGATCCTTGTCTTCTGGAGTTGCTGAATCTTTTAGAGTTATCTCCTTCATACCTTCTATTAGTGGATCTGCATCATCAACACCCTTATTCTTCCTTGAAAGAAGATCGTTAGATTCATCAAAGACAACATGTATGGACTCCTCAACTACTAAGGTTCTTTTGTTGAACACTCTAAATGCTTTACTAGTGGAGGAGTAACCTAGAAGGATTGCTTCATCTGATTTTGCATCAAATTTACCAAGTTTTTCTTTGCCATTATTTAATACAAAACATCGGCAACCAAAAATATGAAAATAGGCAATATTTGGTTTTCTTCCTTTCCAAAGTTCATAGGGGGTTTTCTTTAAAAATTGTCTTATTAAAGCACGATTTAAAATGTAACATGCTGTGTTAATAGCTTCTGCCCAAAAATATTTTGGAAGGTTGCTTTCACAGAGCATGGTACGGGCCATTTCTTCTAAGGTTCTATTTTTCCTTTCAACTACCCCATTTTGTTGGGGTGTCCTAGGAGCAGAGAAGTTGTGGCCAATTCCATTTTCATCATAAAAATTTTCAAAGTCATGATTTTCAAATTCTGTTCCATGATCACTTCTAATATTTTGAATTGAAAACCCTTTTTCATTAGTGACTTTTCGATGAAATTTCGTGAAAATTTGAAAAGTTTCATTTTTGTGAGCTAAAAAGAAAACCCAAGTAAAACGAGAGTAATCATCAATTATTACAAATCCATATCGTTTTCCTCCTAGACTAGTGGTTTTAGTAGGTCCAAATAAATCCATATGTAAGAGCTCTAAAGGTCTAGAAGTTGAAATAGTGTTTTTGGATTTAAATGATATTCTAGTTTGTTTACCTAATTGGCATGCATCACAAATTCTATCCTTTTCAAAATTTAATTTTGGCAAACCGAGAACTAAATCCTTTTTGATTAATTTTGAAAGAGAATGCATGCTAATATGTGCAAGTCTACGATGCCACAGCCAACTAGTCTCATTTATTTTAGCATTTAAGGAAACTAGGCATTGCATGTCTAATTTAGTTAAATCATTCAAGTCTACCATATAAACATTGCCATGCCTATGTCCTATAAATTTAATGCCATTGTTAATAGGACTCGTCACAATGCATACAGATGATTCAAAACTTACTTTATACCCTTTATCACAGAATTGACTAATGCTAAGTAAGTTATGCTTTAAACCTTTAACAAGTAAAACATTTTCAATGTATTTGGAGGGAGTGATACCAATGTTACCTATCCCGATGATCTTTCCTTTGCCATTATCTCCAAAGGTGACCATCCCTCCATCCTTAGCATCAAGCGTGATGAATTGTGATTCATCACCAGTCATGTGTCTCGAGCATCCGCTGTCAAGATACCATTTTCTGTTTCCTTCTTGGGATGCTAGACACACCTGCAAGCACAGATCAAGTTTCTGTCTTAGGTACCCAAGCTTTCTTGGGTCCTTTCAGGTTAGTCAGAATGGTTCCTTTTGGAACCCATATTTTCTTTGTGTTTGCATATTTGTTAATAAGACATGTGTATGATTTATGTCCTATTCTTCCACATTTAAAACAAGTAATATTTGTAGGCTTTTTGCTTGAATAATTTGCATAAATATCCTTCAAAAATTTTTGTTTCTTCAGGGGTTTATAACCAAGTCCAGCCTTATCATATATAGCTTTCTGATTATCAAGGATCATATTTAGCTTGTTTGAACTTAAGGTGAACTTATCTACTATAGATTTCAGTCTGTTAATTTCATCCTTAAAGTTTTGATTTTCTTGAATCAATGTGAATTTTTCAATTGAAAGAATTTCAGCTTGTTTCACTAAGGACTGATTTTTCAATTTCAGCTCTTTGTTTTTCTTCCCTAGTTTCTTTAATTCATCAATTGAATCATAGAAAGCTTCATGCAATTCTTCAAAAGTAAATTCACTAGTGGATTCAGAAGTTACCTCATTTTCATGTGCCATCAGGCACAGATTGGCTTGTTCGGTTGAGGTTTCCTCGTTGGAGCTTGAGTCATCACTCGCACTCCAGGTTGCCATCATTGCCTTCTTTTTGAATTTCTTTGGACCTTTCTTCAATTGAGGACATTCGGATCTGAAATGTCCTGGCTTCTTGCACTCGTAGCATATAGGGGTTTGATCTTTCTCCTTTTCTATGCTTTGATCCCCTTTTGTAAATTTCTTTCTCATCCCCTGTTTCCTTTTTCTTAGAAACTTTTTGAATTTTCGGGTGATGAGAGCCATCTCCTCATCCTGATCTTCATCTTTAGAGTCATCTGTTTCATAATCAGGTGAAGTTGTGGATTTGAGGGCAATGGTTCTTTTCTTTTTGATTTCATCCTCTTGATGTTGCATCATGCTAAGTTCATGAGTCATCAAGGATCCAAGAAGCTCTTCTAGAGGTAGAGTGTTCAAGTCCTTTGCTTCTTGGATGGCAGTCACCTTGGCTTCCCAAGTTCTTGGCAGTGACCTGAGAATCTTCCTTACAAGTTCACTGTTAGTATAAGATTTGCCAAGACTCTTTAAACCATTGATTATATCAGTAAAACGAGTAAACATAGCAGTTATGGACTCATCATGCTCTATTTTGAACAATTCATATTTATGTACAAGCATGTTTATTTTAGACTCTTTTACTTGATTTGTTCCCTCATGGGTGACTTCTAACCTATTCCATATTTCTTTAGCAGATGCACAAGTAGAAATTCGATTAAATTCACTAGCATCTAGTGCACAATAAAGAACATTCATAGCTTTGGCATTTAATTGTGCCAATTTCTTGTCAACCTCATCCCATTCTTTCTTGGGTTTGGTTGACTCCTCACCATCTATAATCTTGGTGGGTGTGTGAGGACCATTCACTATGATACTCCACATATCATAGTCGAGTGCTTGTATGAAAATCTTCATCCGAGCTTTCCAATAGGTGTAATTAGACCCATTGAAAAGTGGAGGTCGGTTTGTTGATTGCCCCTCAGCTAGAGAAGTTCCAACATGGGTTGCCATAGATCTTTGGCTCTTTGATTGTTAGATCAAAGAAGGGCTAGAGCACTGGCTCTGATACCACTTGTTGCCCAGCTATGCAACCCAAGAGGGGGGGTGAATTGGGTTTCTAAAAATTTTAAGCCCAACAAATGACTTATGAAGAACAAAACAATGGCTTTAAATCAATATTAATTAACTAAAGCAGTATTGCAAGGATATAATAAAGAAATAAGATAAAGCGATAAAGCACACCACAAACACAAGGATTTATAGTGGTTCGGTGCTAACCTTGCACCTACGTCCACTCCCCAAGATCCCACTTGAGAATTTTAATCCACTATCCTTTGTATTCAACCCGAATACAAAATGTCGGAAACTCCGACACTAGCTATCCCAAGCTAGAATACAGGACGTCGGAAACTCCGACCCTAGCTATCCCAAGCTAGAACACTTATTTTCCGGGTACAAGCCAACCCAAAACACTCCGATTTCAGGTTCGGATCAACCTTTCCTTGTTTTGGAAATCCTCCAAAAATAAGAGCAAAAACTCACAAAGAGTAAGAATATTTAGAGCACAGATGAATACAAAAACAGCTCCTTAAATGAGCAAATATAACAATAAAAACTTTACTCAAATGAAGAACCCCTTTTTCAGATTTTCTCAAGATGAATGAACGGTTGAACGCTTGAGAAGAGGTTGATTGTTGATTGAAGATCTCTTGAAAGCTTTGAACGATCTCTAGATCAAGGTTGAAACGATAGGCGTGAAGAATTCTCTCCTTGAAAGATCTTCCTTTTCTCTTTCACAATCTCTCTGGTAT
This sequence comes from Elaeis guineensis, assembly GCF_000442705.2. Classification (NCBI taxonomy): domain Eukaryota; kingdom Viridiplantae; phylum Streptophyta; class Magnoliopsida; order Arecales; family Arecaceae; genus Elaeis; species Elaeis guineensis. The sequence continues at coordinate 54,766,722 of NC_025998.2, read as the reverse complement.
ATTGTGGATCCTCTCTCTTTTTCTCTATGGATATTTCTTTGATCTCAGGCTTTTTCTTGCAAATTTCAGATCCTCTCTTCTGTTCTTCTCTTTTTCCTCTCTTTTCTCTTCTCATTTGATTTCACGTTTGATCCGCTATTTAATCTGCAATTTCTTTCATCATTTAAAGCATTTTGTAGCATTAGAAGCAAGAGAAAATAATTTAGGCAGATAAAGAGCCGTTAGAGAATTTTTAGGAAGCATAAATGGCAATTAAAACGGGCAAAAAAATAACCGTTGCTGATATTTCCCGTCGCAGGGGTCGACTCATGAGTCGACTCATGCTTCAGGAGTCGACTCATGAGTCGACTTCTGTTGCAACAGACCAGAAGATCTGATTTCTGGATTTTTCGGCTCAAATCAGCAGAGGTCGACTCATGAGTCGACTCATGCCTTGTGGGTCGACTCATGAGTCGACTCACAGGTCGTGCCAAGCCAAAAATCCAGCGTGCCATGGGAATTTTTTCGTGCCATTCAGCTCATAGTGCCATGAGTTGACTCATGAGTCGACTCATGCACTTCAAACCTTCATAACTTCAAAAATATTAGTCCAAACACAATGAAATTTTCACCAATAGATTTCAAATCATTTGTTCTACCAAATGGTACTATCAAATCAGGATTTTAGTGAAATTACGATTTTGCCCTTGAAGAGCATAAGGACTTTTTCAATTGATTGTATCCCTTCAATCTGCTTTGTAATCATCAAAATCAATCTAGGAGCAACAGTAATTCTAGTATCTTCAAATTTTCTTGAATAAATGTATGCATTTTCAATTTCAATGAATGTAGGATGCATGTTAATCATTTGAGAATCAATTATAAAATTATTAGTTGAGGATCTAATTCTAGACGGTTGGACAGAGCTAATCGAATGACACAGGTCCAACAGAGTTCTAGGTTATCTGTTGGAATCCATTTCTTCCTCAGTAACCTTATAGGCTTATAGATTTTAAATTATGTCTGGTAATTTTTGTTTTGTCCTAGTAATTTTTTTTTAATTTTTAATTTTTTTATATTTTAATATATGAGAGAAAAAAAAGAGAAGAAGAAGAGTTCTAGAGATGAGAGTCCTAAGGAGTCCTAAATCTAGAGACGATAGAGAAGAGCATTTTAATTAGGGTTAATATTTGTAAGTTAGTAGTCACGTTATACAATCAATCATAGCTAAGGGTAACCCTAGATCTAGATAGCTCCTAACTTGTTAAGGTTGCCTTTGAGCATTTTAGGTAAAGGACTAGCCACTCAACTGGCCAGATAAGTGTAAGGTCGGTGGGGATCCCCCCGTTGCTTTCCTTAGACACCAACTGAGTTGGCCAGATAAGCAAACAGAACCAATTAAATAATCATCTTCCTTCAAGACGTAGTCCTTAAACCACTTTTTTAGACACCAGCCAAACTGACTAACCCTAACCCAATCTTACTTTTAGGATCCCTTGTCCTATTGAGCTCGAAAGTCCTTAGGAGCCAACGTCTAATTGATTTAAAGTTAAGGTTTAGGTCAATGCAATATGCAGGATGGTGGTTTGTGGGCCAAGGAAGGATGATAAAATCTCCACCTTATCTTATTTAGGGTTTGTGTCCTTAAGATGTTTTAAGAATTATGCAATGTAAGAAAAAAAAGTGACCAGATTTGGTAGTTAGTCAAAAGTAAATTAATTTATTTCACTTTTTAGGTTTTGTGATCAAGTATCTAATTTCTTAAGTAGATTATGAGGTGTCAATGTAGAGATTTTTTTTTTGAAAGAAAATAAGTTTGACTAAGGAACTAAGCAAGTTAGAAAGAAACTAAGAAAATTTTTTTTAAAAAAAAAATAATCATGCCTAGATCCTGGCAATGGTGCCAAAATTTGATCGCTGTCGTAGGTGATCAAGAATAAAACCAACTCAAACTATATAGATAGGGTGAGTAGGGATCATTTCTATGGGGATCTAGGATGATTATCTTTTTTTAAAAAAAAAATAAAAGAGAATTGATTGTAGAAGGATTAAAAGAAATAAAATAATAAGAATTCAATTAAAAATATAAATTAAATTATGAAAGAAAATAACTCAGAGAAATAACCTAAGAATTCTGAATCTACCATGCAAAGAGATTTATTTTCTTTCTTTTTTTTATATTATAATATTTAATTCTTGTAATTATGGTATTAGTATGGTTTATCTCTAAGGGATACGGACTGTATCAGTAGATCACAACTCATCCTGTTGGAGTATAAACTATCTAAATTTAATTACAAGATCTAAGATTCAATCTAACATACTACGATCTATCTCTCCAAAGCACGTACCGTATTCAGAGATCACAGCACATCAATAGAGGGTATAGGTCGTGTAGGATGGATCAATATCTCAAAAAAAAATAAAAAGATATAAAATAAAAGCATAATTTTATTACATAAAAATTAAATATAAAAAAAAATAAAAATTTATTTACAGGCTTCATCATATTCCTAGATTGAAGAGATTTAGCCATGCATCAAGCTCTCTAGCTCCATAATCTCCCAATAATTTATCCCTAAAGATTTTTGAATTTTTTTCTTTTTTTTTTCCTCTTGTGAATGCATTTCTTTTATAGTCTGGACCCCTTTTTATAGGTGTCAGAGGAGAGAGGATCTTGTGATTTCACAGTATGGGACTAATAGATCAGAAGTGGATGCATCTCCCGTGAAGAGCAAGAATTCTTATTGAAGTCAGTATTTGAATCCTTATTAAATTAGGTGTTCGGATGACTTTACAATTGCCTAAATGGTGCTGTAGACCTGCCTGACCGGACCCGCAAACTCACCAGCTCTGCTTCCGCGTGCTTCAAATCCCGTGTGACTTTGTGAGCTTCCTTCAAATCACTCGGATCCATACGTAAAACCAACTCTCCATCTTTGTTTCGTCTGCGAAGTCCATGCAAATTCAAACTACTGGGTCCCGCTTTCAAAAAAAACTCATGAAGTCCGCTTGCTTCAAATCCTTCTACAGCCAGCACTTATCTTCATGCAATTAATGCACCCATGGGCCCCCTTTATTTGCCTAATTTTTTTCTTCTATTCATTGAATATCTGTCAGACGCCCATGAATAATTTGTATCATGCACTTGACAGACCTGAATTTGGATATGACTTCATCTACATATATAGAAAGGCTGTTTACTTGTTGATTTTCGATTAAATCTCATAATCAATCATTTTCTGAAAAGAACATAAAACATATCAAATATAAAATAATATGACTTAAATATTAGATATTTTAATACTTTTTATGTTATATTTGATGCACTGATCACTTGCCGATATCCTTTCGAGTATATGTACTCGAATCAACCTGTTATCTGTTAAATAGAGTTTCAAGTAAGTCTGTAATTAAGACTCCATATGAGATATGGATAGGGCGTAAGCCAGCACTTTCACACCTTAGGGTCTGGGGGTGCCCGGCTTATGTCAAATGGTTAGTTACAGATAAACTTGATGTTGGAGCACGATCCCGGCTTCTCCCACGGACCTTGGGTGCAGCGGAACCAGCAACGAACAAATCTGGAGACTTTTGGACTCGATCAAAGGCCCTTGACGAAATCAGCCTGGTTGTTGTCTTCTTCGTCAGCCTTTCATTCCAGATGAAAAATGCCTCTAAGATCATCTCTAAAAAATCCAAGATCTACCCAACTAGATCAGGCCTGGACTGAGGTCTTCCAATTCATAGATCTCGAATCAGGATATTCTAGATAGGGAAGAAGGTAGATAGAACCAGACCTTGCAGATCTGTCCTACTGCAGCCTTTCCTATAGATCTGTTGATGGAGATCTCACCCGTACCTCAAACGACCTCAGATCAACTCCAGATCTGAGAAAAACTTGTACCAACCTCGTAGCAAGAGATTCCAAATCCTGGACTTGATGTTTGGATGGCTGCAAGAGAGGGAGAGGAAAAAATAGTTGGCGGCACAAAGGGGGAGGGGCTAGCGCCTCCCCTTCTTTCCTGCCTTCTATGGACCTGGCAGCAAGAGACCCTAGGGTTTCTTACTCCTGGGTCATGGAGAATTGTTGGAGAGAGAGGGAGAAGAGAGAGAGACTTGGGAGAAAGAGTTTTCGTATTCCTTGACTTAATCAAACATATACAGTGCATGTATATACAAACACAGGGTCAAGTGACCCAAACCCAAAACTCTCTTGACCAACTCTATGGGAGATTAGGTTAACCTAAGCCCATGTACACCCATGACTCGACCTAATCTTACCTATCCTGGGCCCAGACCTGGCCCATAAAGAGTTGGTCCCTTGAGGCCCACATAACCTAGACCTCAAGAACCCGAAAGGCCCACAGCCTTTCAACCTAGGGCCCAATTAGCCCTAGAGCCTCCATGAAGCCCTCATGAATGATGGACCTTGGCCTTAGTCTTGGTCCCCTGGGCCTTGGGCACACCACCTGGATCACAACAATCTCTGCCTTGGTGTCCCAAGGCCTCAACCAGCTCCACTCTGTCCATCAGCCGAATCAGCTCAACACATCTCTGAAAGCTGTCCCATGGAAGTACCTTCGTAAGTGCATCAGTTGGGTTCTCCTTGGTGTGTACCTTTACTAGCTCCACCTCGCCATCCTCCACAAGCTCCCTGATCCGATGATACCGAATGTCGATGTGCTTTGTCCTTGCATGATAGACTGAGTTCTGTGCTAATAGAAGTGCACTCTGGCTGTCACAGTGCACTCTAATGGCCTCCTGAGTAAGGCCCATCTCCGTCAATAAATCCTTAAGCCAAATTGCCTCCTTAGCTGCTTCTGTTAGCCCAATGTACTCCACCTCTGTAGTGGATAGGGCCGTGATAGGCTGCAGACTCGATCTCCAAGAAAAAAGACCTCCATACAGGCTAAAGATGAAGCATGTCGTAGACCTCCGGGTATTCACATCTCCACCGAAGTCTGCATCTACATAACCGCCAATCAACCCCTGAGCCTCCCTAGACATGTTAAAGTATCCCACTGCACCTCCTCGCTATCCATAGCAGATGTGTTGCTCCTTAGATTGATTTTGATGATTACAAAGCAGTTGAAGGGGTACAAATGTTTCTCACTTGAAAAAATTTTTTTTTGCTCTTCAGGGGTAAAATCATAATTTTACCAAAACTCTGATTTGAAAGCATCAAATGATAGAACAAAAGATTTGTGATCCATTAGCGAAAATTTTATTATTTTTGGACTTGTATTTTGAAAGATATGCATGTTTAAAAATCATGAGTCGACCCATGAGTCAACTCATGGCACATGAGCTGTTTGGCACATAGATTTTTTGGCTTGGCACAACCTCTGAGTCGACCTATGAGTCGACCCCCAAGGCATGAGTCGACCCATGAGTCGACCCCTGCAGTTTTTAGGCCAAAAATCACAGAACCTTATTTTCTGGTGATTCTCTGATGTTCTTCCACAGAGGTCGACCCATGAGTCGACCCCCAGGTATGAGTCGACCCATGAGTCGACCCCTGTGATGGAATTTTTTCGCAACGACTAGTTTTTAACCTATTTTAAATACTTTTAATGCTCATTTATTATGGTCTAACGGCTCTATTTTAGCCTAGAATATTTTTCACTATTTTCTGAAGCTATAAAAGGGACTAAAAGGTGGAAATCAAAAACAAAAATCAAGAAGAGAGATTTTGAAAAAGGGATTTCAAGCAAACTTTTCAGCCCTAAGTAAAAACTCACTCAAAGCATTCAAGAAGCCTTTGATCCAAGCTCACCAACTCCTCAAGTGCACATTCTAGTCTCCAACCACCTTGAGGAAATCAAAAAGGGTCTTCTTCTTCTTGAGTAAAGAGTATTTAAAGTCTCATACGCTCATTAAAGGAGCTTTCTTTGTGCTTACTTATGCTATTCATTGTTATATTTTGTTTGTATTATTGTTTTCATTTTGGAAGGGTTTCAAAACAAGGAAAGGTTGATCCGAACCTTGAATCGGAGTGTATTGGGTTGGCTTGTACCCAGGAAACAAGTGGTCTAGCTTGGGATAGCTAGAGTCGGAGTTTTCGACGTTTGTATTCGGGTTGAATACAAGATTAGTGGATTGGAATTTCCAAGTAGGAGCTTGGAGAGTGGATGTAGGTGCAAGGTTGGCACCGAACCACTATAAATCTTTTTGTTTATGGTGTGTCTAATTGCTCTTCTTTAACTCTTCATTATTCTCTTGCATTCTAGCTTTTAGCCATTAGCCTTGAATTAAGTTTACTCTCCCTATTTATTTAGCTTTTGTCAAACATTTTTCATAAGTCATAAGTTAAGCTTAAAATTTTTAGAAACCTAATTCACCCCCCCTCTTGGGTTGCATAGCTGGGCAACAAGTGGTATCAGAGCTCGGTGCTCTAGCCCTACTTTGATCTAAACAATCAAAGAGCCAAAGATCTATGGCAACTCAAGTCGGTACTTCTCTAGCCGAGGGGCAATCCACCAACCGACCTCCACTTTTCAATGGGTCTAATTACACCTATTGGAAAACTCGGATGAAAATATTCATTCAAGCACTCGACTATGATATGTGAAGTATCATAGTGAACGGTCCTCACACACCCACTAAAATTATAGATGGAGTGGAATCAACCAAACTCGAGAAAGAATGAGATGAGGTTGATAAGAAAATGACCCAATTAAATGCTAAAGCAATGAATGTTCTTTATTGTGCTCTTGATGCTAACGAATTTAATCGCATTTCTACTTGCTCATCTTCTAAAAAAATATGGGATAGGTTAGAAGTAACCCATGAAGAAACCAATCAAGTAAAGGAGTCTAAAATCAACATGCTTGTGCATAAATATGAATTATTTAAAATGGAGCATGATGAGTCCATAACTGAAATGTTTACTCATTTTACTGATATTATAAATGGTTTAAAGAGTCTTGGTAAGTCCTATACTAACAGTGAGCTTGTAAGAAAGATTCTCAGGTCCTTACTAAGAACTTGGGAAGCCAAAGTGACCGCCATCCAAGAAGCCAAGGACTTGAATATTCTACCCTTGGAAGAGCTTCTTGGATCATTGATGACTCATGAGCTAAGCATGAAGCAACATCAAGAGGAAGAAGTCAAAAAGAAAAGAACAATTGCCCTCAAATCTACAGCTCCACCAGATGAAGAAACTGATGACACTGAAGATGAAGAACAGGATGAAGAGATGGCACTCATTACCCGAAGATTCAAGAAATTTTTGAGAAAAAGGAAACAAGGGATGAGGAAGAGGCCATTCACAAAAGGGGAACAAAGCAAAGAAAAAGAGAAAGACCAACCCCTTATCTGCTACGAATGCAAGAAGCCGGGACACTTCAAATCCGAATGCCCACAACTGAAGAAGGATCCCAAGAAGTACAAGAAGAAGGCCATGATGGCCACTTGGACTGCGAGTGATGACTCAAGCTCCGAAGAGAAAAACTCAACCGAACAAGCCAACCTGTGCCTTATGGCACATGAAAATGAGATAATTTTCGAAACTCCTAGTGACTTTACATTTGAAGAATTACATGAAGCTTTTTATGATTTAGTTGATGAATTAAAGAAACTAGGGATGAAGAACAAAGATCTAAAATTGAAAAATCAATCTTTATTGAAACAAAATGAAAATATTTCAATTAAAAAATCCACCCTGCTTCAAGAAAATCAAAGTTTAAAGAATGAAATTGCCAAGTTAAAACCATTAGTTGAAAAATTCACCTTAAGTTCAAATAAACTTAATATGATTCTTGAAAATCAAAAGGCCGTGTATGATAAGGCTAGACTTGGCTATAACCCCTTGAAGAAACAAAAATATCTGAAAAATATTTATGTAAACTCTTTAAGTAACAAGTCTTCTAATATTACTTGCTTCAAATGTGGTAGAGTAGGACATAAGTCATACACTTGTTTCTCTATCAAGTCTGTAAATTCAAATATAAAGAAAATATGGGTTCCAAAAGGAACCATTATAACTAACCAAAAAGGATCCAAGAAAGCTTGGGTACCTAAAACAAAAACTTGACTTTTGCTTGCAGGTGTGTCTAGCATCCCAAGGAGGAAACATGAAATGGTATCTTGACAGTGGATGCTCGAGATACATGACTGGTGATGAATCTCAATTCATCACTCTTAATGCTAAGAATGGAGGGATGGTCACCTTTGGAGACAATGGCAAAGGAAAGATCATCGGTATAGGTAACATTGGTATCACTCCCTCCAAATATATTGAAAATATTTTGTTAGTAGATGGTTTAAAGCATAATTTACTAAGCATTAGTCAATTTTGTGATAAAGGATATAAAGTTGTTTTTGAATCGTCTGTTTGCATTGTAACTAGTCCTATTAATGATGGCATTAAATTTATTGGACATAGACATGATAATATTTATATGGTAGATTTAAATGATTTAGCCAAAATAAATATGCAATGCTTAGTATCCTTGAATGCTAAAATTAATGAGACTAGTTGGCTTTGGCATCGCAGACTTGCACACATTAGCATGCATTCTCTTTCAAAATTAATTAAGAAAGAATTAGTTCTTGGTTTGCCAAAATTGAATTTTGAAAAGGATAGAATTTGTGATGCATGCCAACTAGGTAAACAAACAAGAGTTTCATTTAAATCCAAAAATATTGTTTCAACCTCTAGACCTTTAGAGCTTTTGCATATGGACTTATTTGGACCTACTAGAACCACTAGTCTAGGAGGAAAATGATATGGTTTTGTAATTATAGATGATTACTCTCATTTTACTTGGGTTTTCTTTTTAGCACACAAAGATAAAATTTTTCATGTTTTCACTAAATTTTATCGAAAAATCACTAATGAGAAAGGATTTTCAATTCAAAATATTCGAAGTGATCATAGAACTGAATTTGAAAATCAAGACTTTGAAAATTTTTGTGATGAAAAGGGAATTGGTCATAACTTCTCTGCTCCTAGGACACCCCAACAAAATGAGGTAGTAGAAAGGAAAAACAGAACCTTATCAGAAATGGCCCGTACCATGCTTTGTGAAAGCAACCTTCCAAGATATTTTTCGGCGGAAGTAATTAACACGGCATGTTACATTTTAAATCATGCTTTGATTAGACAAATTTTAAAGAAAACCCCCTATGAGCTTTGAAAAGAAAGAAAACCTAATATTGCTTATTTTCATATTTTTGGTTGTCGATGTTTTGTGTTAAATAATGGTAAAGAAAGACTTGGAAAATTTGATTTAAAATTAGATGAAGCAATCTTTCTTGGTTACTCCTCCACTAGTAAAGCTTTTAGAGTTTTTAACAAAAGAACATTAGTAGTAGAGAAGTCCATACATGTTGTCTTTGATGAATCTAACGATCTTCCTTCAAGGAAGAATAAAGGTGTTGATGATGCAAATCCTCTTATAGAAGGAATGAAGGAGATCACTCTGAAAGATTCAACAATTCAAGATGACAAGGAACATGAAGACAAACAGGATGAGGGAGGTGAAGAACATCAAGAACAACCTCAAGGTACAAATGACCTACCCAAAGAATGGAGGTATGTTCACAATCACCCTAAGGAGTTAATTATTGGTGATCCTATGCATGGGGTAAAAACTCATTCTTCACTTAAAGATGTATTTAATTATTGTGCTTTTGTCTCTCATCTCGAATCAAAAACTATTGAAGAAGCTGAAAATGATTATAATTGGATTAATGCAATGCAAGAGGAACTTAATCAATTTGAAAGAAATAATGTATGGACTTTAGTATCAAGACCTAAAAATTATTCAATAATTAGCACAAAGTGGGTTTTTAGGAATAAATTAAATGAACATAAAAATGTAATAAGAAATAAAGCAAGATTGATCGCTAAAGGTTATAATCAAGAAGAAGGAATTGATTTTGATGAGACCTTTGCACCTGTTACTAAATTAGAGACCATTAGACTTCTACTTGCATATGCTTGCTTTATGAAATTTAAATTATTTCAAATGGATGTCAAAAGTACATTTTTGAATGGATATATTGCTGAAGAAGTCTATGTAGAACAACCTCCAGGTTTTGAAAATCATGCTTTTCCTAATCATGTTTTTAAATTAAATAAAGCTCTATATGGATTAAAACAAGCACCTAGGGCTTGGTATGATAGGCTAAGCAAATTTTTACTAAATAATGATTTTTCAAGAGGTAATGTAGACACAACCCTCTTTATTAAAAGAAATCAAAATGATATGTTAATTATACAAATTTATGTTGATGATATTATTTTTGGGTCTACTAATGAATCTCTTTGTCAAGACTTTGCTAAGCTCATGCAGGGGGAGTTCGAGATGAGCATGATGGGAGAACTTACATTCTTCCTCAGACTCCAAATCAAACAAATAAAGGAAGGAATCTCCATCACCCAAAGCAAGTACATCAAGAAATTACTCAAAAGATTTGGAATGGAGAACTCCAAAGCAATTGGCACACCCATGAGCCCCTCATGTAAGCTTGACAAGGATGAAGAAGGTAAATGTGTAGACTTAAAATATTATAGAGGTATGATTGGCTCTCTATTATATTTAACTGCAAGTAGGCCTGATATCATGTTTAGTGTTTGTCTGTGTGCTAGATTTCAATCTAATCCTAAAGAGTCTCACTTGAATGCTGTTAAAAGAATCCTTAGATATTTAAATGGTACTCAAACTGTAGGATTATGGTACTCTAAGGACTCATTAATCGACTTAATAGGATATTCAGATACTGATTTTGCTGGATGTAGATTAGACAGAAAAAGCACTAGTGAAACTTGTCAATTTCTTGGAGTTAACCTAATCTCCTGGTTTAGCAAGAAACAAAATTCAGTAGCACTGTCTACGGCTGAGGCCGAATACATTGCAGCCGGAAGTTGTTGTGCTCAAATCTTGTGGATTAAGCAACAACTCGAAGACTTTGGTATCAAACTTAATGAAACACCTATAAGATGTGATAACACTAGTGCCATAAATCTTACTAAAAATCTAATTCAACATTCAAGGTCTAAACATATTGAAATAAGACATCATTTTATAAGAAAATATGTTCAAAACAAAGATATAATTCTTGACTATGTTTGCACTGAAAATCAATTAGCTGATATCTTTACAAAGGCCCTAAGTGAGGATAGATTCCGTGAAATTAAGAGAAATCTAGGAATTCTTGATTTATTTGCCTAAATATTTTTTCAATTCCAAGGAATCGATGTCAAAATATCTTTGAGCTCATTTTCCATCATCTCTCTTGGACCTAAACGCTCAAGATTATACCTCTCACAACTTGTCATTGAGCAAAAATTCTTCTCTCAAAATTCTGAATTTTTTCAGAATTTATTCATATTTTTTCTGAAATTTTGTGAATCATGAGTCGACCCCCTAGGATCGACCCAATGGCATATTTGAAATTTTTGGCCAACATCCCACGGGTTCATTTCTTTTTAACTTAAAGCCCGTTCATGAGCCAACCCCTCCTTCTTCGTCTTCCTCCCTCCAAAACTCATCGTCCTCATCTTCGTTCTCTCCAAATCCAAAGTTTTAGCCCAAGATCCTTCTCCCATCACCTCTCCACCTCAAATCGCCCCTTGGGAAAGGAGCTTTTCACATCTTTCTCCCTTGATTGAAGCGGTTGGAGCGTGCCCTAGCTTCCACCGTTCTTCTCAAAATCAGGATTTCTCTCCACCAAAAATCCCTTTCCATCTTCTAATAACCCTCCTTCTCCTCACCCATTTGATCTTCCGAGTCTCCTTGCTTGCTCTTGTGGTGAGAATGGCCCCAAAAATGAAACTCCCTCAAAGAAGGAAATCAGTCCGTGAGCTGGAAGAAGGCGTCCGCAGGAAAAGGCAAGCCTCTCAGACCTCCACTGCTCTCATTCCGGCTTCAGCATCTGCACGACGTCCCTCTCAGTCTCCTCTTAGCCCTAGCAAAATTCCTCTCTCTGACAGAAAGGTAGAAACCGGCAAGAATGTGGACTTCAGATTCTTTGAAAAAGAAGGTTTCTCCTTTGGTTCAAAGATCAAAAACCAAGGTTGGGAATTTTACTGTTCTCTCAAAGAAGTTACATATGTAGATTTGATTAGAGAGTTTTATTTGAATCTGCACTATGGCAATGGAATAGTAACCTCTACTGTTAAGGGAATTGATATCTGCTTAGATCCTATTATTTTGGGAGAGATTCTACATTTGCCCTGTGAGGGATATTCTAATATGGAACTCCCAGTGAAGGAAGAAGGGATCAATGTGATTTTAGGAGGAACTTACTCGGGAAGTCTAAATAAATTAGAAGCTAAGATCTTGTCAATTGAAATGAGAATTCTACATCAATTAGTAACAAAGCTTTTCTTCCCGAGAAGTGGCAGACATGACCTCCTTTCTGGCCGAGACATATGTATAATGTTTCATGTGATCACCCAAACCCCCTTAAACCTCCCTGCTTTAATGATTGAGGCCATGAGAAAAATACTGAATAGATCCAAGGCACATCTGCCTTTTGGTATGGCCCTCACACTGATATTCAAGAGGTTTGGAGTTAGTTTTGAGGGGAAGGCATCTGCTAGGCTTTCTCACGCTGACACCATCAACCAACACACTCTGGACCGCATGGGATTCACTAGGATTGATGGTGGTTGGATCAAAGGTACAGAAGAGCGAGCTGAGGACAGAGTTGAGGACAGAGCTGAGGAAGAAGGTCCCTCATTACCTCTCCATGACTTCAGGACAGCATCTCCAGACATCCAGTTTGTTTCAGATCCAGAGACTGGCCCTTCAGAGTCCACCAGGAGGCACACACCAGTTCAGCAGCCAGACAGCAGAGTACCTCCCTCAGAGTTTAGATTGGCTGATGATCAGATTGAGCTAATTTCTCAGTGTGTGGCTTCCTTGCTTTCTCGTCAGTGGAGCACTTTAGCTTTTGCACCGGGATCTACATCATTAGATGCATCTGATCAGACCTTGATCCCACATATCTCCACTGTATTTCAGATGATCTCAGATTAGTCAGTTTGGATTCAGCAGCTCGAGGATTACATTTTGAGACTGACTGGGAGAGTACTTGACTTGCAGGGGCAAGTGTTAGCTCTGGCCTATCCACAGCCACAGGAGTGCACTATTGAGGTCACAGACCTAACTGCGGAGGCTGGCAGACTTAGAGGTGTATTGGAGGGTGGATTTGATTTCTTGAGGAGAGAGATCAGAGGCTCTAGTGAGCATGCTTCAACACAGTTCACTGCACTGCTTCAGTCTGTTTCGAGAGCTCTGAACCTTCTTGATACCATCAGGCTCTCTCTTGCAGTCCAGTCTATGGCTTCTCAGCCTTCAGGATCATCTCGCCCACCTACTCGTGCCAGCACCTCCACTCATGGCAGAGGCAGACGGGGTAGAGGACGAGTCCTTGATCGTGATCTATCATCTCCCCACCCCATCTCTGATACATCTGATTCTGATCCATCTAGTCATTGAGCTCTACTAGATCCTTGTAGCTAGCCTTGTCTGTTGTTCTTTCTAGGATCTATCTTTTGGGCCATGTAATGATATTAACTGGTTGACTTTTATATTATGGAATATGTATTGGAACAGCTATATATCAATCACTTTTTGATTATGTATCTACTCTTTGACTTTTAATGTATGTCCTTTAAATTGAGTTCCTTTCAATTATGAGCGTGCTTAAAATACTATGAATTACTAGTACTCAATGGTATATTTTGTTTTATGATTGTTGTATTCAGGGGGAGTAAACATTAATGTCAGTAAAATTTATGATTAGCACAAGAAGTTTGAAGAAATAAAAAGAGAGAGAGAAAATATATTCAAAAAAGAGGGGGAGTTAACAATGTTTGATGATGTCAAAAAGGGGGAGAAATTAAAGAAAAATATCAAAACCAAGATTGATAAAAGATTTAAAAATAAAATGAGTGAATTGGGAGAAATTAAAGAAAAGTATCAAACTTTAAAATTACTTCTTAGATATGCTCTGATACACTTAAAATTTGGCATGCTCTGATATACTTTAAAATTAATTCTTAGACATGCATTGATACACTTAATTGTTAAACTTGCTCTGATACTAAAATTAAATAATCAAATGAGAATGAGCGAATTTTCAAGATGCTAAAAAATTTGAAAAACAAGCAAATGAGCAAATGAGATATTTTCAAACATGCAATTTTCAAATCCTAAGGTAAATTCTGCCTTGCTCTGATAATAAAAATAAATTTTCTACTCTGATACCAAAATCACATAATCAAATGAGCAAATTTTTAAATCATTAAGCAATAGGCAAATTATTTATGCAAATGGGCACATGTATCACATGCCAAAAGAATCAATCTTCTTTTCAAGCAAATGCACTTATAAGTTGGTAGTAAATTTCCTATTTATCTTCAAACTACATATAATGCATTTCATTCCTTTGAAATTCATGATCATTGATTCATATAAATGCTTTTGTTCAAGTGTTTTGTCATCATCAAAATGGGGGAGATTGTTGCTCCTTAGATTGATTTTGATGATTACAAAGCAGTTGAAGGGGTACTAATGTTTCTCACTTGAAAAAGATTTTTTTTGCTCTTCAGGGGTAAAATTATAATTTTACCAAAACTCTGATTTGAAAGCATCAAATGATAGAACAAAAGATTTGTGATCCATTGGCGAAAATTTTATTATATTTGGACTTGTATTTTGAAAGATATGCATGTTTGAAAATCATGAGTCGACCCATGAGTCAACTCATGGCACATGAGCTGTTTGGCACGCAGATTTTTTGGCTTGGCACAACCTGTGAGTCGACCCCCAAGGCATGAGTCGACCCCTGCAGTTTTTAGGCCAAAAATCATAGAACCTTATTTTCTGGTGATTCTCTGATGTTCTTCCACAGAGGTCGACCCATGAGTCGACCCCCAAGCATGAGTCGACCCATGAGTCGACCCCTGTGACGGGATTTTTCTGCAACGGTTAGTTTTTAACCCATTTTAAATGCTTTTAATACTCATTTATTGTGGTCTAACGGCTCTATTTCAGCCTAGAATATTTTTCACTATTTTCTGAAGCTATAAAAGAGACAAAAAGGTAGAAATCAAAAACAAGAATCAAGAAGAGAGATTTTGAAAAAGAGATTTCAAGCAAACTTTTCAGCCCTAAGCAAAAGCTCACTCAAAGCATTCAAGAAGCCTTTGATCCAAGCTCACCAACTCCTCAAGTGCACATTCTAGTCTCCAACCACCTTGAGGAAATCAAAAAGGATCTTCTTCTTCTTGAGTAAAGACTATTTAAAGTCTCATACACTCATTAAAGGAGCTTTCTTTGTGCTTACTTATGCTATTCATTGTTATACTTTGTTTGTATTATTGTTTTCATTTTGGAAGAATTTCAAAACAAGAGAAGGTTGATCCGAACCTTGAATCAGAGTGTATTGGGTTGGCTTGTACCCAGGAAACAAGTGGTCTAGCTTGGGATAGCTAGAGTCGGAGTTTCCGACGTTTGTATTCGGGTTGAATACAAGATTAGTAGATTGGAATTCTCAAGTAGGAGCTTGAGGAGTGGATGTAGGTGCAAGGTTAGCACAGAACCACTATAAATCTTTTTGTTTGTGGTGTGCCTAATTGCTCTTCTTTAACTCTTCATTATTCTCTTGCATTCTAGCTTTTAGCTATTAGCCTTGAATTAAGTTTACTCTCCCTATTTATTTAGCTTTTGTCAAATATTTTTCATAAGTCATAAGTTAAGCTTAAAATTTTTAGAAACCCAATTCACCCCCCCCCCCTCTTGGGTTGCATAGCTGGGCAATAAGATGCCAACTCCAACTGAACCCGTCAGGTATCTGAATATCCACTTCAGAGCTCTCCAGTGCTCCCTGCCAGGCTGCGCCATGAACCTGCTAATCTGACTCACTGCATGAGCGATGTCTGGCCTACAATAGACCATCGCATACATCAAGCTTCTCCTGAAGCATAAGGAACCGTCTCCATCTCCTGAGCCTCCACCTCAGTCTGTGGCACCATGGTCTTCGAGAGTCTGAAGTGATCGGTAAGTGAGCTCCGCCGGCTTTGTTCCCTTCATCTCGAACCTCTCTAAGACCTTCTATATGTAGCCCCCCTGAGATAGATGCAGCACCCTCCGGGCTCGGTCTCTGAAAATCTCCATGCCTAGGATCTTCCTTGCAGGGCCCAAATCCTTCATCTCAAACTCTCGAGATAAGGATGCCTTCAGATCCTGCACAACCTTCCTACTCTTGCATGCTATAAGCATGTCATCCACATACAAGAGTAAGAACACCCTAGAACCATCCTCAAGAGACTGAACATAAACATAGGGATCAAACTCGCACCTGGAAAGTCCAATGCTGCGCACATAGGAGTCGAACCGCTTGTACCATTATCTCGACGACTGCTTCAGCCCGTACAGTGACTTCTGCAACAAACAAACCTTTCCCTCTGATTTTGGATCCCTGAAACTGGATGGCTGCTCCATGTAAATCTTCTCCTCCAAATGCCCATGGAGGAATGCTGTCTTGATATCCATCTGCTCCAGCTCTAAATCCTGAGCTACTACAATGCTCAGCAACACTCTGATGGAAGTATGTCTGACGACGGGAGAGAAGACCTCGCTGAAGTCGATGCCTTCCTTCTGGGAGTATCCCTTGGCCACTAACCTCGCCTTGAATCTGATACCTCCCTGGTCTGAAGGCCCTTCCTTGCGACTGTAGACCCATTTGCAGCCAATGGGCCTCTTCCCCTGTGGCAACTGCACCAATCACCACGTCTGGTTCTGGTGGAGAGACTGCATCTCCTCGAACATCGCCTGGACCCACCGCTCTCTGTCCTGGCTCTCAATAGCCTCTTGATACATATATGGGTCTCCATTCGCTGTCACCAGGGCATATGACAGCATCTCCTCGAAGCCATATCGGGCTGGTTGCCTGATGGTCCTCTTGGGCTTGTGTAGGGCAACATCGATATCAGTCCTTGGTCCAGCTCGCTCATGCTGGACCTCTTCGCCTCGATCATCCGTTCGAGTCCTCTCCACCTATGGAGACACCTTAGGTAGGTTCTCCATTTGAATGTCATGTCCTCCTGTAGTACCTGCAAGAGACAAAATCAAAGAGGTAAGCTGTCCAGCAGTGCCCTGCTGGACCTCCTCCTGCACCTGCTGCTCCTCCATGCTTGCTCACCTCCGTAGGACTGACTCCTTATCAAAAGTCACATCCCGACTAATGATGACCTTCTTTTCCAAGGGATCCCACAGCCTGTATCCCTTAACTCCTCGCGGATAGCCTAAAAACACCATCTTGCATGATCTGGCGTCTAGCTTGCTCCACTCACTAGCTCCAATGTGCACATAGGCCGTGCACCCAAATACCCATAGATGGCCCAGCCCAACTGTCCTCCCAGACCATACCTCCTCTGGAAGCCTGCCATCCAACCTGCTGCGTCAACTGTGTCAACCCGGAATACCTTTGGAAGCCCTGCCTGCAGCCTCATGCATCGTGCCTTTTCTAGAAGTATTCTGTTCATCCTCTCGGCCACCCCATTCTGCTGTGGAGTCCCCTTAACTGAGAAGTATCTTCTGATCTCACACTCCTCACAGTAATCCTAGAACTCTCTGCTGGTGTACTACCCGCCATTGTCTGACCTCAGACACTTCACGCTCCTCCCCTGCTCCTTCTCCACCTCAGCTCTCTAGATTTTGAACTTGGTGAAGACCTCTGACTTCTCTCTCATGAAGTAAATCCAGAGTTTTTGTGAGAAATCATCAATCAGGATCATGAAGTATCTGGCCCCATTCCTAGCTAAAACTGGGGTTGGTCCCCACACATCCGTGTGTACTAACTCCAGAGGGGCTGCACTGTGGGTTGTACTGATGTTGAACTGAACTCTCCTCTGTTTTCCCATCTGGCAAGGCTCACAGATCTCCCCTATAGCACCATCCTCCAGATCAGAGATGAGTCCTCTCCTGCTCAACTCCCTCAGCCCCTTGTCACCCATGTGGCCTAGACGGTAGTGCCACATCCTGTAAGCCCCCTGCTGGTCCTGTGCTGCAGCTGCTGCATCAGACTCTCCAGACACCACAGATCCCTCCATGCGATAAAGGTTATTGTCCAACCTCCTGCCTCTCATCACCACCATAGCTCCATTGGAGATGTTTGATACTTCGCTTCTAGCCCTACTGCTGAAGCTGTATCCACTGTGCTCCAAGTAGCCTAGTGACACCAGATTATTTTCCAGCTCCGGAACGTGCTTTACATTTGTCAATGTCCTCACAATCCCATCAAACATCCTCACCCTGACTGTCTCTATCCCAGCCACCTTGCAAGGATGATTGTCGCCTAGAGTCACTGATCCCTCATCTGTCTTGGTGTATGTCGCAAACCAAGACCTGTGTGGTGTGTAGTGATGTGAGCACGCAGAGTCTAGTGTCCACTCCTCTGTGTAATGCTTGTGACCATCTGATATCACAAGTAGATCATCCTCGACCTGCTGCCCAGCAACTGCACTCACTGATTCTGAGCCACTTCTTTCTCCCTTCTTGCTCTTCCATAGTGGACATTCTCGCTTGAAGTGCCCGAACTCATTGCACTTGAAGCATTTCATCTCTTTCTTTCCCTTCCTGGACTTGGACCACCCCCTGGACTTGCTTCTGCCTCTGCCTCTACTTGTCCTCTCCCCTACTGCCAAACCCTCCTGGGGAGTCCGATCTCTGATCAACTTTTCTCTTTTCTCATTAGACCTCGGCACCGAAACCATGTCCTCATATTCTAGAGTCTCCTTGCCGTAGGGCAGTGTAGTCACCAAAGAGTCATATGATCCTAGCAGCGAACACAAAAGCAATAGGGACTTGTCCTCCTCATCCAGCTTCACCTCGATATTCATCAACTCTATGCACAACTGGTCGAATCTCTGAATGTGGCCAATCACATCAGATCCTTCCTGCATCTGAAGATTGTACAACCTCTTCTTAAGCATCAACTTGTTGCACATATTCTTCCCCATATACATGGTGTGTAACTTCGACCAAAGGCCCTTCGGGGTCTTTTCTTCCAGCACCGAATATAATACCGCATCCGTCAAACATCCTCTGATCACCGAGCATGCTTTCTTCTCCAACGATGTCCACTGTCTATCTGTCATTCCCTCAGGCTTCTCATCCAAAGCCTGATCCAGATCTGCTTGCACCAGAAGATCCTCCACCCAAATTTTCCACATGGAAAAATTTTCCTTGCCATCAAACTTCTCGAGATCGACCTTCATATTGCTGCCCATGACTGGATCCAAGCCAAACAAGCAATATAAAATCAAGAAGTGTAGAATATACCTTGATGGTACCTTGCTGAAAATTTTCAGCACTTGGGATCTTCAACTTCTCATGCTTGGTACTACTTCCTCACCAATATGGCTTTGATACCAACTATTGGAGCATGATCTTGGCTCATCTCATGGACCTTGGGTGTAGCAAAACCAACAACAAACAAATCTGGAGACTTTTGGACTCGATCGAAGGCCCTTGATGAAATTAGCCTGGTTGCTGTCTTCTTCGTCAGCCTTTCGTTCCAGATGAAGAATGCCTCTAAGATCACCTCTAAAAAATCCAAGATCTGGTACCCAACTAGAATAGGCCTGGATCGAGGTCTTCTAATTTGTAAATCTCAAATCAGGATATTCTAGATAGGAAAGAAGGTAGATAGAACCAGACCTTGCAGATCTGTCCTGCTGCAGCCTTTCCTGTAGATCTGTTGATGGAGATCTCACCCGCACCTCAAACGACCTCAGATCAACTTCAGATCTAAGAAGAACTTGTACCAACCTCGTAGCAAGAGATTTCAAGTCCTGGACCTGATGTTTGGGTGGCTGCAAGAGAGGGAGAGGAAAAAATGGTTGGCAGCACAAAGGGGGAGGGGCTAGCACCTCCCCTACTTTCCTGCCTTCTACGGACCTTGCGGCAAGAGACCCTAGGGTTTTTTGCTCCTAGGGTGTGGAGAATAGTTGGAGAGAGAGGGAGAAGAGAGAGAGAGACTTGGGAGAAAGAGTTTTCGTATTCCTTGGCTTAATCAAACCTATACAGTGCATGTATATATAAACACAGGGTCAAGTGACCCAAACCCAAAACTCCCTTGACCAACTCTATAGGAGATTAGGTTAACCCAAGCCCATGTACACCCATGACTCGACCTAATATCACCTATCCTAGGCCCAGACCTGGCCCATAAAGAGTTAGTCCCTTGAGGCCCACATAACCTAGACCTCAAGAACCCGAAAGGCCCACAGCCTTTCAACCTAGTGCCCAACTAGCCCTAGGGCCTCCATGAAGCCCTCATGAATGATGGACCTTGGCCTTAGCCTTGGTCCCCTGGGCCTTGGGCACACCACCTGGATCACAACACTTGGACCTAAGTCTGACAAATACACATTCATATAGTACCCCAAAGAGATCAAAGGATATTTTTTCTACCATGTTGATGAACAAAAGATGTTCGTCAGCCTTAAGGTAACCTTTTTAGAAAAAGAGTTCTTTGGTGAAGGAACCGTTGCCTCTAAGGTTGAACTTGATGAAGTTCAACAGGTAGAAGGACCGACACCAATAGCTGAACCTGAGTTGGATTTGATTAGATCAGATCTGGAGCCCAATGTACCTACACCATTAAGGCGTTCCAGTAGAGTACTATGTCAGTCGAACAGATACTATGATTTCTTGGTCCGAGATGGTGATCCCATCGAACACGATGAGAACGATGAGGTTTCGATCACCTATATGGATGCAATGCAGAAATCTGATTTCGAGAAATAGCTTGAAGCCATGAAATCCAAAATAGAGTCCATGAAGGTCAACGATATATGGACATTGGTTGACACATCTGAAGGGGTTAAACCCATTGGGTGTAAATGGATTTTCAAAAGAAAGAGGGGCGTAGACGGAAAGGTGGAGACCTATAAAGCCCATCTTGTTGCTATGGGGTATCATCAATATTATGGTATTGACTATAACGAGACGTTCTCTCCTATGGCAATGCTCAAATCTATTTGGATAATGCTTGCAATAGCTACCCATCTGGATTATGAGATCTGGCAGATGGATATAAAAATAACTTTCCTAAATGGAGAGCTGACCGAAGAGGTGTATATGATATAATCTGAGGGGTTTACATCCACAGATGAATCCAAGATGTGCAAGCTTCAGAGATCCATTTATAGATTGAAGCAAGCTTCTCGGAGTTGGAACATATGTTTTGATAAGGTGATTAAAATGTATGGCTTCATTAAGAACGGAGAAGAGCCCTGCATCTATAAATGGGCAAATGATCCAGTTGTGGTATTCCTTATCTTGTACGTGGACGACATTCTTTTAATCGGGAATGACATCCCCGCACTACAGGGAATAAAAGTTTGGTTGTCATCGCAGTTCTACATGAAGGACTTGGGTGAAGCATCCTACATCCTAGGGATGAAGATCTATAGGGATAGATCTAAAAGGATGCTTGGGTTATCCCAGTCCACATACATAGACACTGTGCTGAAGAGATTCAGCATGGAGAATTTCAAGAAGGGCTATCAATCGATAGGCCATAGAATTTCTCTCTCTAAGAAAGATTGTCCGACAACTCCTGAAGAGAGAGAGCATATGAGTAGAGTTCCATATGCTTCGACTGTGGGATCTATCATGTACGTCATGACATGTACAAGGCCAGATGTGGCATACTCACTAGGAGTAGTGAGTAGATATCAATCTGATCCTAGAGAAAATCACTGAAAAGTGGTTAAAGCCATCCTTAAGTATTTAAGAAATACTAAAGACCAATGGTTGGTTTATGGCAAGTCAGATTTGAAACTTATGGGGTTCACAGACTTCAGCTTTCAATCTAACCATGATGACAGCAGAAGCATGTCGGGTTATATCTTTACTCTGAATGGTGGAGCCATCTGCTGGAAGAGTTTCAAGCAGCATACTGTGGCAAACTCTATTTATGAGGTAGAGTATATCACGACATCGAATATCGTGAAGGAAGCTGTGTAGCTGAGAAAATTCATCACCAAGCTCGAAGTAGCACCCTCCCTCGATGGTCTGGTCCTGCTCTACTGCGACAGCACTGGTGCCATAGCTCAGGTGATGGAACCCAAAGCACACCAGCAGACAAAGTACATTTTGTGTCGCTTCCATCTGGTCCGGGAGATCATGGATCGAGGTGACGTCGACCTTCATAAGATCGACGGAAAGAAGAACCTGTCCGACCCCTTCATAAAAGCCCTAGTGATAAAGGAGTTCGACAACCACAAGTCAAAGATGGGTATTAGATACTGTGCCGAGTGACTTTAGGATAAGTGGGAGTTGTTGAAAAATATATCTGAAAAGTCAATTGTCAACCTGTTGACGGCTGAGCAACCTTGTATTGTAATTGATTTGTTAATAAATAAAATATATTTTTAATATTTTCATTATAAGTTTTTATCTTCTAATGAACTCTGTTGTTGTGATGAAGTCCTTAGGACTATTTAGGTTCGATAAAGAGAGGATTTATCGATTAATCATTAAAACTGTTCATGACCAAATGATGGGCTGTTAATAAGGACGACAGCTTCTATCAAGCATAGGTCGCTGTAGGTCATATGGGTTGGTTGTCCTCTTAACCAAAGAGTGTGGAGACACTGGTATGGCATACAGATGAGATGTAAGGTTACATCATCATTGAACGTGACCAACTTCAGAGCATTCTACTGTCGAGAATGTCTCTAATGGGAATAGGTATAAGTGTCCCTTAGACCTGAAATCTTCTCAGTGACTTGCAAGCAACTCATTATGCTTTGGTATAGGACTAACTAAATTTCTAATTCAGTGATGGAAGGCTTTTGGGCATAGTCAAGTATTTGCGAAGTTGGAGTGTGATCAAGATGGGATTGACCACTCCAAGAGTTGGAGAAGAATGAGTCGCTGTATTTCAATTTAGCAAAACCTTGGCCAGGGTAATCCGTCAGATGGATTTGATATTTTGAAATACAATGTGGATAACCTGATCAGAGTTGATAGTTGAACTCTGAGGTATCCTTGAGTATTTTGATCAAGGGGATGAATTATATGAAAACTATATCCGCATGGGTTTTAAGGATGTTGTTCTACACATTTGACCTATCCGATCGTCAGGTACCATTGCTAGATGGTCACTTTGATTGATACAAAAATTTATTTCTATGCTATCAGTTTAGGTTCGAACCTATGAGATCATACACATTAGAGTTCACGATCCAATCGGATGGTTGATCAATGATTAAGAATCGTTCTAGGGTTAAACGATCAATACGATTGACATTTAACCTAGTGCAAGTGTTGCAGGAGAATCGATTAACAATTTGATTACTAATTAACTTAATTTGATTAAATTAATAGGCTGAGATTAAGTCTAATTGAATATGATTTAATTAGATTTAGTTTGGACTTGATTGGATCAAGTTCAATTGATTTATTGGATAAGCCAAGTGCAAGGAAAAACTAGTCCTAGTCCAATTAGGATTTGGGTTAACTTAATTTCTAATTTGATTAAAAAATTAAATCAAATTTAAATCAAATTTAATTTGATTAAATTAGATTTTTAATTAGGTTAAGGCCTATTTTAATTAGGTTGATTTGGTTTTGAGTTGATTTGATTTGAGAAACCAAATTTGAGCAAGTCATAGATTGAATCCTAGTAAGACTAGGATTCCACCTTGCGCCACCTTAGCCCCCCATGCCCACTCTCTCTTATTTTGTGTGACAAAACCTTCTCTCTCAGCCTTCATGCACACCCAAAGATTTTCACTCTTTCTCTCTTACATGGAATGTGGTTGTGGACCAAGTCAAAGTAGAAATTAGTTTGGATTTCAAATTCTATGAGATAGAATTTTAGGAAACCAAAATTCTTTCCTTATGGTACTGATTTTATCCAATTTTTTTTGAGATTTTTATGGCTTTTATGGCACATATTGTGTGCCCTTTGTTGGTGGTCCATGGCAGAAAAAAAGGAAGGGGCACCCAAGAGTTGGGCACCACTTGTCTTGCCCTGTTTGGATTTTTCTTGACTAGATATTTGATCTAGACAAGGACTCTTCATATATTATTATTTAAAATAATTTTTTTTCTTGAAATTTTTGTGAATTATAGAGCATTGAGAGACCTTTAGAGTGTATAAAAATCAGAGAGAAAGGGTGTTGGGGCGTGGAGATATAATAGACACAAAACTAGGTGTCTAGGTGAGAGCAAAGAGAAGAAGAAGAGGGTCTTCTTCTAGGGTTGCTGAGTTCACCTCTTCTCTTCCTTCATCTTGAGTTTTCTGAGAGTGTCTCATATCTAAAACTATTTCTCCTACTTCTCATCTTTGAAAGTATCCAAATCAAGAAGAAGGAGGCATCTGATCGACCATCGAAGAAGGATCAGCGCAGTACTAGCATACTGTGCTGATTTTCTGGACCAGGACTTCTGATCGTGATTTGTGGGCTCGTGTGGATAACTCCTAGAGGCCAGATGCATGTGTGGCTCACATTATCATCTTCAAGTCTGGATCAGCAAAGTTAGAACATCTAACTTGCAAGGTAATAGATCTGATCTATTATATTTTACATACATTAGATGTAGTATAGAAACATGTTGATGTGATTAATATGTAGTTTTTGCTCTTTATATTTTAATTTTTGATTTAATATCATGTAATAATTATGTAATAGAATCTTAGATCTAGAGATTTTCTAATTTTATAAGATAAATTTTGATTTATTTTAGTCTTTCGCTGCCTGATCTTGAAAAAGTTTCAAGATCTAACCCTAAAATCTTAGATCTGGTTCTTTTAGAGTCTCTGGTCTATAATATAGAGACATTGAGTGATGAGTGTAGATAATTGTTAGAGAACAATTAGTATTGAACATATTCATATGGGAGATCACTTAGATTTCTATTCGATCATCAGTGATTATCTTGATGCTGTAGTTGTGTGAATGGTCCTTTGACCTATGATGGTATGACTACTCATAGTGAGACTGTTGGAGTTTGATTGACACATAAATATGATCTCAATGAGCCTTTGTAGTGGATGTTGATGACAGTTGGTCCACTATAAGAGTAGGGTGCGCATCAAGATGGGATCTATCGATCTTGATAGAAAGGATTAGTCCTATGAGATTTGAGAGGCTAAGTCTGAGAGTCTGTGGCCATAATAGTATGATTGATAAAAAAAAATTTTATAAAGATCATAATTAAATTTGAGCTGATCAAATTTATCATATGACTGATGATGAGGTTTGATGATTTATCCATGACCTGCCATCTAATCAGGACTCACGATGGAGGAACTAAATCACACGTTAACTACATCTTGAGGTTCTTTTCAGTTCTATTGGATTGCCATTATATACTATTAGGTATCACTGATGGATTGTGAGAGCTCACTAAGATTGCTCAGGATCGACAATCCTTGATGAGTTACAGTAAAATTATTTCGATCCATTAAAAAGAGTTTCAATGATATAATGATAGAGATTATTGTATATCTCACTACCAAATAGAATTGAACCTATGGAGTCACACAACAAAGAGATTAGATCTGAAATAAGTAATTAGACTTATGAAGTCTTAATTGGGTTTAGAGAAACCCTATTTGATTTAGGATAACCTTGCTAGCATATGGTAGACCCAATTTTTTATTTATATTTAAATTTCTTATTTGATAAGACTAATTCAAACTTAATTACTTGCTAATAATCTAAATGAATTAGATTCATTGGGTTTCAATTGTTGGATTCCTAAGATTTTGGATCAAATGAATTAAGGGTGCAAGTCCTTAATTAATTTTTTTGATAGTTTTGATTGGATGCCACTTGATTTGATCAAGTTGGATATGTCCACCTATTAGAGGGTGTGTGGAACCATTATGGGGCATCCCATGGTTGCAAAGTAAGGTGTGTTTTTGTGGGTGCAAAGGCTCCAATAGTTCGTGCCTAATTGATTTCCTAATGGAAGATAAATAACTAAAGAAATAAGGATTCCTAATGCTAATAGGAGTTGTATTAAGTAATTGTTTGATTTTGAATAGGATTCAAACCTTATACTTATTTAAAGGAACCTCCCCTAAGGTCCCTAGGTACTTCAACCAGCAGCCCCACACCCTCTTAGGAAAGCCCCATGCCCCTTTTTTCTTCTCCCATCTTTTCCCCCTTGGAGGTCCAACGTCTATCATCATGAACGTCCTCCATCTTCATGCCCAAAAGGGGTTTGGGCATTTCACTTGATTGCTGGCTTCTAGTCCCTGATTGCTTCATAAGCTAAAAAGAAAAAAGCAAGAGAAGAAGAGAAGAAAAAGATCAAGAAAAGAATTAAAGAGTGGATCACGATCCAGGCTTCGTTTAGATTCACAGGCTGATTTTTTTTAGAAAAAAAAATAATTTTAAGAGGACTGTTCTAAGCTGATCCTAAGTAGATACGTATAGAGGTCAGGCACTTACATAGCTAAGAGAGAGCCTCTTTTCTTTCAAATCCAGATTTGAAGAAAAGAATTGTGAAACAGGTATGTGATTTGATCATATATTCATTTTTAGCATATATTCAATTTCAGCATATGAAGTAGATCCTTATGGTTTATATTTTATATATACATGATATAGATTTAAAAAAAAAATTAATATTCTATTCTACTATCATATTTAGAAAAAAAAAAATTGAAACATACATGCATGCCCTGACATAAAAATTTTAATAGTGGTATTAGAGCCACGGATTTCATATGCATGAAATTGACATACATATTTTGAAAAGAGTTTCAAAATCTAATTTTTTTTTGATACATGAGATATATAGATAAATATTTTAAATTTTAAATTTATTTTAAATTTAATTATAAAATATATAATTAATATGTGAAAGCATGCATAGATCTGAATTTTGTTCTAGAATGGTTTTTAGTTCATAATCATGTAATATGTAGATGCATGCATAAATCTGAAATTTTATTTGATCTAATTCATGATTCATATATGAGATATATGATTACATATTTAGGTCATAAAATTATTTTCAATATGATTTATGATTTGTATATAAGATATATGATATCATGTATTGATCTAAATTTTTATTTAGATTTAAATTTTACGTACATATATGAGATATATGTTTGTATGTTAAATCTGAAAATTAGCTTCATAATTTAAAACTTACCTTTTATGTAAAGTATTTAGATCTAAAATTTAGTTTTTAAATCTAAAATTTATGTTTATGCATGAGGGTTTTGGTTATAAAAAAATCAAAAATTAGGTTATGTAATTAGATTGCATCTAGGATTTTTGATTTGAACATTATGGGTTTAATTCGATAAAGTAATTGATCAAATCGAGTCAAGTATTGATGAGAGTTAGATCAATTATGTTAAATGATCATATAATTATTGTTGATCGAATCGATTAAATTTTATATGTAGAATCGATTAACCTAAGGACCTAATTCAGCTTAATGGCTTGAGCATGATTCATCTGAGCCAACCTAATTAGACCAATTGATCTATTGGTGTCTAAGACAAGTAATTAAGAGGTGATTATCTAATTGATTTTGTTAGCTGACTTGATCAATTTATTGATGTCTAATAAAAGCAATGGGGGGACCCCCATCGATCTCTACTTACCTGGCCAATTTGAAAGATTAGATCATTAATAAGGTTGCTTAACATTTTAGTTTAGCACACACCAATTAAATCAGTCATATGATGATTGATTAGTGGAGACCTAAATCTAAACCTTCTCACAAATAATAAGTCCATAAGTCTTCCACCATTGTAGATGTGTGGGCGTGCTACTGGTGTTGATTATTCTTGTCTGGTTATAGTGATTCAGTTACATTGAGAACATGCAACTATTCTATTAACAAAGAGTTGCTCCAGGGTAAGGATGAGGTTGGGCCCAATAACTGTTAGGTGAGGGATCCAATGATGGCATAGTACCTACTTGTAAACGATGGGTCGGACTTAACTAAAGACTGTGGTC
Organism: Elaeis guineensis; assembly: GCF_000442705.2. Taxonomy (NCBI): domain Eukaryota; kingdom Viridiplantae; phylum Streptophyta; class Magnoliopsida; order Arecales; family Arecaceae; genus Elaeis; species Elaeis guineensis. Next base: position 54,738,767 of record NC_025998.2, on the reverse strand, counting down.
AATAATTGTTAGGTGAGCCTACATGACTTAGAGTCTAAGTCGCTATAATATATTAGAGAAGCATCTAGATAAAGAGTTATCCATGCATCGGTATGCATGCTACCAATAACTGTTAGATGAGATATATGGCATTGATGGGACCACTGAAGGAACCAGATCTAGGGTTTTAGGGTTAGATCTTGAAACTTTTTTAAGATAAGATAGTAGGAGACTAAAATAAATCAAAATTTATCTTATAAAACTAGAGAATCCCTAGATCTAAGATTCTATTACTGAAGGAAAAAATTGGCTTTTTTCTTGTAGAATCTTTCAGATCTAATGAGATCTGGGATGGAATATTTCAAAAAAAAATTATCCTATGATATTTTAGATCTAAGATCTATTAGATCTAATTTCTATTATCTGATATTAAATCTAAAATTAAATCTAAAATCATGAGGAATAGAGAAATACCTCTAGGATAACTAGATTACCCTGTAGATGATCGCAGCAATGTCCGAGGTTCTAAAATAGCCATGCAGTCACCTGGCCTCTATCGGTATCCACTCAAGTAGGATCTAGATTGTCTTCTCCTCATGAATCTTTGTTCCAAAAATTAGATCTGAATCTGATTTGAAAGATCTTCAAAAGATCTTCTGAAGCTGGAGTAGCAACTTCTTGACAAATCTCTGCAGTCTTCTAATCAAAGAGCCACCACGCCTTGGACAAGCACCAGATGGATGCCCAACCTCTTGGACATGAAGAGAGGAGGGAGAGAACCAGAGGGGGCATGGAGAAGTGGAGAGAATTTAGGCTTTTGCTGGTTATTGAGTAGAGTCTCTAAGCCCTAGGCACAGACAGGGTTTAAATAGACCCTGTTGCGCCATGCAGTGCCACATCATTCGACCAATCAAAAAATTTCAATTAATTCTGAAAAAAATTTTGATTGATGGAGTGATATCATCTGATTATATCAGATAAGAATCCTCATAATCCCTCCTACTGTTGGTGCCAATAATGGATAAGCACAGTGAGATTGGCGCCCCACAGTCCAAGTTGATCAAGGGATCAGAGTCCTCATCTCATAGGACTCTATCCTTATCCACTTGGGGTGCACACCCAATCTAAATATGTTGCCCACTTTGAGGTCCAATTTAGTAGATGGATACTCCATAAAAAATCTCCAATGACCTCTTGCCAAGTGGCCTTCAGTCCAAGGTCCATGGGTCAATGTTTGACCAATGTCCTAAAACATAAATGGCAGGTGACAGGAATTAGCAGGTGTTGTCTTAAATTCATCTCATGAATTAAGACAAGTCCTTTCTGAGCTGGACTGACTCCAGTCAGACTGTGAGAAACTTTCTCAAGGTTCTCTGGGTGAGTCAAATCATATTTGGCTCAGTCGAGATAGAAAAGATTACATGAGGAGAAAGTTAGACTCAATCATGTGCTAGCACGATTTTTTTGAACCTAATTGGATCTAATCCAAATCAATCAAACTGGGCTAGCTCAATTGATGACATCCAAACCATAACTCTTGTTTGTGTGATCCAGTTAGGTTCATTTTCGTATAATAATGAGACATGTCATGATCTCATCATCAATATCATCGAAACTCCTTTCGATGGATCAGAACTCTTCTGATTCAGACAATTAGAATGATCGATCATCAAGATCATTCTAATTGCTCTCAAAATTTATCAGTGACACCTAGCAGTATATGGTGGCAACCCATCAGAAATGAAGATGAACCTCTCAATGTAGCTACCTGTGTGATTGAGTTCTTTTATCATGAGTCCCAACTGAATTAGGGTTAAGGTGAACTCGTCAAACCCAACATCAGTCATATGAATCAATCGATCGATCCAAGTCCGATGTGAAACCTTAATAGAAAACTCTTTTCCATTATTTCACTCTGCCATGGCCATGGGCTTAAGGACTCAATCTTTCGATCATCATAAGACTACTCCTCTTATCTACCGAGGTTGATAGATCCCATCTTGATGCAATCTGGTTCCTACAATGAATATGCTACAACCAACATACACCTCAGGGTTTCGAATGGCTAGGAGATCGAGTTATGATGTAGTCAAACTATAACACACTCAAGGTGAACTATCGATGTACCTTAGGTCAAAGAACTAGACACATAGCTGTAGCATCGAGCTAGTCATCGACGAGAAGGTAGATTTTCTTATGACTGCTCGAGGTGGTCACGCTCAGTACTCTCATTCTCAACGAATATCTGTACTCTCGCTCTGATGTCTTCACATCGTAGACTCAAGACACATCTACCCTAAGGAAGTGATCGTACACCAACCTTCTGGATCGATCACCATCCTCGTGATGATCCTATGGTTAGGAGCTATTTATGAGTTAGTTATGTAAATTCATGCCTTAAATTTTCAACTCTTGAAAATATGAAATAACATTCCTACTAACTCAAAAGATGTATCATAGACATAATGTACATAATGTGATAGTAGAATAACCCTTTTATTCATTTATAGTCAAAATTATAAATTTGTCCTTACATTTGTACAGGAATGTGTCAGCCAATCTGGCATCTAGGGCACATATCTAACAAACTTCCACTTGATCTAATACCAATTGGCTACATATCTAAGTCCTATCTTCTCAAGATGGACTTCGATCTTCTGCTGGCCTAATGGCTTTGTCAGTGGGTCTATCACATTGTCTGTGGAGTCGACTCTCTTAATCTCGATATAATCTTTTTCGAGGTAATCATGGATCAGATGGAATCACCACTCGATATGCTTGAACTTCTGGTGAGACCTTGGCTCCTTAGCTAGAGCTATGGCACCATTATTATCGCAGTAAAGAGAAATGGCATCCGATGACATCACTCCAAGCTCTGCGGCAAACTTCTTGTACCAGAATGCCTCCTTCATAGCTTTTGATGCAGCAATATACTCTGCCTCCATGGTGGAATCAACAATCACCATCTACTTGGAACTCTTCCAGCTAACTGCACCACCATTGCAAATGAACAGACTCCCAGATATTGACTATTGATCATCTATATCAAACATAAAATCTGAGTCTGTAAATCTCTGAACCTAAAGTTCTCCATTTTCAAAGACTAGAAATATATCCTTAGTTCTTCTCAAGTACTTAAGGATACATTTTACAGAAGTCCAGTGCTCTTCGTCTGGATTCGACTGATATCTGCTTGTGACACTCACAACATGGGCTATATCAGATCGTGTACATAGCATGGCATACATGAAGCTCTCTATTGCGGAAGCATAAGAGATCTTGCTCATGCGTTCAATCTCCTCAGGTATACTAGGACACATCTTCTTGGAGAGATGAATGCCATGTCTAAAAGGTACTAAACCTCTTTTGGAGTTTTTCATGCTAAATCTTTTTAGTACCTCCTCTATGTACATCTTCTGTGAAAGTCCCAGCATCCTATTTGGTCTATCTCTATAGACATTAATATCCAATATAAAGGATACCTCTCCTAGATCTTTCATAGAGAACTCCTTAGACAACCATATTTTGATTGAGGTCAACATGAAAATATCATTTCCAATCAGGAGGATGTCATCTACGTACAGTATGAGGAAGACAACTGCGCTCCCACTAATCTTCTTGAATACACATGGTTCCTCCTCGTTCTTGATGAAACCAAACATTTTGATCATATCATTGAAACAAGTATTCCAGCTCCGAGATGCTTGCTTAAGTCCATAAATGGACCATTGCAGCTTGCAAATCTTGTGATCATCATCACTGGATGTGAAACTAAGCGATTGTTCCATATAGATATCTTCCTCAAGATATCCATTTAAGAATGCCGTTTTCACGTCCATCTGCCATATTTCATAATCGAAATAGGTTGCAACAGCAAGCGATGTGCGGATGGTTTTTAGCATGGCTACGGGTGAAAAGGTATCCTGATAGTCAATGCCTTCGCACTGACTATAACCTTTCGCTACGAGCCTAGCCTTGAATGTCTTCACATTTCCATCCACACCTACCTTTCTCTTGAAGATCCATTTACACCTAATAGGTACAATACCTTCAGATGGATCTACCAAGGTCCAGACTTGGTTTGAGTGCATCGAGTCAATTTATGATCTCATTGCCTCTAATCATTTCTCGGAGTCGATATCTGATATCGCCTCATCATAGGTCTTGGGGTCATCACCATGAGCCCCATTTCTCATGAGGATATTTTCTCTACTTTCTCTTGTATAGTACCTAAGTACCTTTCAGAAGGATGAAAAACTCTAGTCGATCTACGAGGTGGAAGAGGTTGTGTTAGGACTGGTTCTAATTGATTAGGTTCCTCAGGTTCCTTAGCTCGTTGCTCTTGGGAGATATTCTCCTTGAGCTTAATAATTCTTCTGATGCCACCATCTTGAATAAACTATTTTTAAAAAAAAATAGCATGTTGATTCACAATCACATTATGATCTTCCAGAATATAAAAATAGTATCCTAATGACTCTTTAGGATATCCTATGAATCGAGCTCTAAAAGATCTGAACTCTAACTTATCTGCCTGCTATCTCTTGACATGAGCCGGACAACCCCAAATTCTGAGATGACTCAGACTTGACTTCTTACCATGCCATATCTCATACGGTGTGGTAGGAATAATTTTAGAGGAAACCCTATTCAATACATATATTGCTATCATGAGACAATGTCCTCAAAAAAACTCAGGGAGGTTCGTGAAGCTCATCATGGAACGGACCATATCTAATAGGGTCCGGTTCCTCCATTTTGAAACTCCATTGAGTTGTGGCGTTCCAGGTGGAGTCCATTGAGAGACTATGCTATTGTTTTTAAGATAGTCTAAGAACTCCCGATTAAGGTATTCGCCTCCTTGATCTGATCGAAGAACCTTAATGGGCTTTCTTGTTTGTTTTTCTACTTCATGTCTAAATTCTTTAAACTTTTCAAAGGCTTCAGACTTGTGTTTCATTAGAAACACATATCCATACCTAGACATATCATCAGTGAAGGTAATGAAGTAGACATAGTTGTCTCTAGTCGGCACATCAAATGGGCCGTATACATCTGTATGTACTAGGGCAAGTAGGTCTGTGGCCCTTTCTCCATGTCCTGTAAAAGAGAGCTTGGTCATTTTGCCTTGAAGATATGATTCACAAACTCGATATGACTCGGAAGTCAACAGACTCAATTGCCCGAATTTCTTCAATTTATTAACCCTGTCTTCCGCTATATGATCTAGCCTTAGGTGCCATAGATACCTATCATTTAGACTATCTCTAGGCCTTTTAATTCTTATGGCATTCACATTTTGCTCGATATTAAATACAGATACATCAATATATAGCTGATAGAGACCATTAATAAGAAAACCATTTGTAACTTTATTATTTTCATAAAATATGTTATAATGGTTCTTATGAAAGCTAATCACATAGCCTTCTTGTGCTAAACATGAAACAAAAATCAAATTTCTGCTTGCTGCAGGCACATAATAACAATCTCTAAGAACTAAATCTAATCCTAACAGTAATCACAGAGGGTAGGTTCCCATGGTCATAGCAGCAACTCTTGCTCCATTCCTGATGTGTAGGATCATATCCCCATCCCTCAACCTCTTGCTCTCCTCAAGACCCTGCATAGAAGTGCACAAATGAGCACTAGAACCAGAGTCAAGTATCCAACTGGATGCAGAGGAAACTGTAAGATTAGAATCTAGAACGATCATACCTCCAGAAGGACCATCCTTCTTGTTCTTCAGGGTGGCCAGGTACTGAGGATAATTTCACTTCCAATGGCCGTCTGAATTGTAGTGAAAATATTTTTTCTTTTCAGCAGCCTTCTTCTTCGATTCCGTCTTCTTCTTCTTCCCATCCACCTTCTGCTTCTTCGCAGACTTCTTCTTCTTTCCAAAAGACTTTCTCTTGGAAGAAGTCCGCTCCACAGTAAGGATTGAGCCTTTTGAACCCTTCAAAGAAAGCTCAGTCGTAACCAACATGTTCATTAACTCAGCCAAGGTACACTGCATCTTATGCATATGAAAGTTCATGATGAACTGACCATATGCATCAGACAAAGATTGAAGGATCACATCAATCTGAAAATCCCTGTCTAAGATGACATCGAGCTTCTCAAGCTCCTCAAGATCCTTGATCATTATCAAACAATGATCTTGGCCTGACTGCCCATCATGCATTTTAGCCTTAAAAAGTTTTTGACAGACTTGATACTTGGCTGCGCAACTTTGTTCACCAAACAACTCTTGTAGGTGAGCCAACATTTGGTAGGTAGTCACAATGTTCTTATGCTGGCGCTGCAAGTCATCAGACATGGTACCCAACATGTAGTACCTAGTTTTGTTATCGTCATCCGTCCACTTTTTCAGAGATGCTCTCTGTTCAGCAGTCGGACGTGCTGGTTATGGCAGGTGGGTCCTGATCCAAGATATGAGTTAGTTTTTTGGAACCCAGAATAGTTCTGTAGTTTCTCAATCAGTCTTTGAAATTAGGTCCAGTCAATCTGTGAGTGTCTAGTATTTTGGTCAGGAGGTTAGATGCAGACATGTTTCCTATAGAGAGTCAAGAGTTTCTAGTTAGATTTTGTAATCAGACTTAACCAATTTGTTTAGGGATTTCATTTTTAAACAAATTAGGCTCCCACTATTTTTTCAGATCCCTACACTCCTTAGGTAGAGATATGAAAATCTTCGTGATTAGTGATTTCTAGTGGGTGGTGCGGTCTTACCGACTGGCTCACCACCTCACCTAACAGTTATTGGTGATGGGTCAACTGATGAGTGGACAACTCTTGTCTAATGATTCTCTAATCATGGTGCACCCAAAACTTGGTCTCTAATTCATGAAGCTTACCGTGCTTGGAATATTGCTCCAATCCTTAGTTAAGTCAGACCCACCATTTGCACGAATTAGATTCCTGATTGGGTCTCTCACCGTATCCAAAATATTGAGCACAACCCATCCTCTAATCTATAGCATTCAATGCCTAATGGACATGGTTGGATCTTTTCAGTGCAACTGAGCCACTGTAACCAGCCGAGAATAATCAACCCCGGGAAGGGCCCACCATCCACAATGGTGGAAGACCTTAGACTTAATATTTTCTTAGAGAGAATTGATTTAGGTCTCATTAAACTTGACTTGACATAGTCATAACAATTATGACTAACCTAGTGGTATGGGTTAGCTCGAATTGTTAACCACCTCAAATCAGAACTGGGTCGACACATATGGCCAGGTAAGTGAGACCGATGGGAGGGATATTGATGCAAAATTCAGTGCAGGGGTAAAATGATAATTTTAAATTTTTTTCAAAATCATTATTTTATAGTAAAAATAATTAATTAATCTAATTAATTAATATATATTTATCCTACACTAGGATCTAAATATGATATACAACATGCATGGATTTAAATTTGAAATTCGAATTTGAACAGTAAACACTTTACTGTAATGTGTTCAGAACACAATACCTTTGTGCGGGTAGTAGATCGCCGCAATCTGATCACCGTCGAAAGAGTCTGATCATCGTGATACAGCCACACAGTATGTCTGACCTCTGCGGATCATCCACACGAGGCTCCCGATCTGATCGGCTCCTCACGGGTGCTCGCTCATTGTAAAGCCCTTTCGACGGTCGATACTGATCGAACTCCATCGATCGATGTCTGCTGATTCTTTGGATACTTTGAATCATCAACAGACATGCTTGAGAGGATTGAAGATCTTTCTAAAATTTGGTGGGCTCATGACACTCGTAGCTCACCTTCTCACTTCCCAAACCCCAGGCTGAAACCCTAGGGAACTCATTGGAAACCCTACACCCACTTTTTTTTTCTTTTCTTTCTTTTTCTCTCGGAAGGATATGGACTTCCTACTTGCACACAAGGCTTCCTCATGCCCCACTCTTTTTCTCCAAAAATTTCTACACACGCCCCACCTTTCTCCTCCTTTTAAAACAACATCGAACGTGTCTTATCCGTGTGAGATGATAAAGATAAGTGGTTGCACATTTGAATTCAAATCAAATTTGAATTCAAATGCAAAACCAACTCATCCCTATCCACTTGGGTGTGAGAAGAGAAGGGGCATGAGTTGATTTGTGCATGGAGAGTTTACATGAGAAATACTTTCTCATGTAAAATATGGGGCGCACAAGATAAGAGCATGGCTCATGGATTAGTTGGTTGCTCATTCAAATTCAAACTTTCTTTTGAATTTGAATGGCCAACCAACTTATTTTTATCTAGATAATTAGCACACAAGGGTGGGCATGGGATGCCTTCTGTGTGGAGAAAATTTATGAGAAGTTGCTTCTCGTGAATTCAAATATGCACAGAAGAAGTGAGGTGGCGCAGGGAGAAAGGTCAAGGTGGTTTGAACCTAATTGAGCCAACCTAATCTAAATAGGTTAAGCACAATTAGACTTAATTAAACCCAACTTAATTAGGTTTAATTAGGCTTAATAAAATCTTAATCAAATCAAAAATTTCCTAAGCCCAACCCCTGATCAAATCAGGGACCAAACCACTTCGACGATTAGGTCAACACTTAACCTAATCTGGTCAAACCCAACTGAATCCAATTCAATTGGACTTGATCCAAAAATAATTACTCAATCAAATTGAGTTAATTAGTGATCAAATCACTAATTAAATCTCTCATAAATATTGAGTCTAAATCCGATGGGCAATCAGATATCAAAGTTCATCAATATGAAACCTTGATCGAAGAGTCCCAAACCAGTGGGACTCTTGACCCCGGTACCCAAAATGCGTGGGACTCGTGATCAGAGAATCTTGATTCTCGATCACAGAGTCCCAGACATATAAGACTCATAGTCCATGAACATTAAGACTCTTTATCAGCCATCAGATCAGATAGAAATCTCTAATGTGTGTGACCCCGCAGGTTCGAACCTAAGCCAGTAGCATAGGAACCAATTTATGTACTAATCGAAGTGACCATCTAGCAATGGTACCCGATATTCAGATAGATCAAATAGTTGCAATCGCAACACTCAGAACCTACGTGAATATGGTTACTGTATAATTCATCCCTTTTGACCCCTGTGTTTAGGACGACTCAAGGTTAAACTGTCAACCCTGATTAGATCATCCAAATCGTGCTCAACTCAAACAGTCCTGTGAGTCCTCACTAGGACTATCCTGGCCAAGGTTTTGCTAAATTGAAACATGACTGTACACAGCTCCTGAATTGGAGTGGTCAATCTCATCTTGACACACACACCGACAAGTCAAGTACTTGACTACACCCAGCATCCTTCCATCACTGAATTAGAAATTTAGGTAGTCCAGTGCCTAAGTATAGTGAGTTGCTTGCAAGTCACCATGGCGGTCTCAGATCGAAGAGATATTTATACCCATATCCCATCGGAGCAAATCTTGACAGCAGAGATAGCTCCAGAGTCGGTCACGTTCAGTGCAGATATATCCTTACATCTCACCTGTATGCTATACCAGTGTCTCCACACTCCTTGGTTAAGAGGACAACCAACCTATATGGCACACAACAACCTATGCTCGATAAACATTATTATCCTTGATAACAACGTATCATTTGGTCGCGAACAGGTTTAAGGACTAAACGACAAATCCTCCTTTGTCGAGTCTAAATAGTCCTAAGGACTTCACCATAACATAGGAGTTCATTAGAAGATGACAATTTGTGATGAAAAATATCAAAATAACTTTTATTTATTTATGATTTATGAGCTAATACAACAAAGAGCACAACTGTCAACAAGCTGACGATTGGCTTTGGGACACTATTCTCAACAATCTCTGACTTGGCCTAAAGCCAATCGATGCAGTATCTAATACCCATCTTTGACTTGAAGTCGTCGAACTCCTTCACCGCAATGGCTTTAGTGAATGGGTCGGCTAGGTTCTCCTTTTCGTCGATCTTTTGAAGGTCGACGTCTCCTCGATCCATGATTTTTCAGATGAGATGGTAGCGGCGCAGAATATACTTCGTCCGCTGGTGTGCCTTCGGTTCCTTCACCTGAGCAATGGCTCCAGAGCTGTCACAGTAGAACAAAACTGGATCAACAAGGGAGGGTACTACTCCGAGCTTGGTGATGAATTTTCTTAGCCACATCACTTCTTTGGCAGCATCTGATGCAGCGACATACTCCACCTCGCAAACTGAATCAGCCACTGTGTGCTGCTTGAAACTCTTCCAGCAGACAGCCCCACCATTAAGGATAAAAATAAATCCTGATACACTCTTGCTATCATCATGATCAGACTGAAAAACTAGAGTCTGTAAACCCTATAAGTCTCAAGTCTGATTCACCATAAACAAGCCACTGGTCCTTAGTATTTTTTAAATACTTCAGGATGGTTTTAACAACCTTCCAGTGATTCTCTCCTAGATCAGATTGGTATCTACTCACTATCCCTAATGAGTATGCCACATCTGGTCGTGTACATGTCATGGCGTACATGATAGATCCCACTGCCGAAGCATATAAAATTATACCCATACGCTCTCTCTCTTGAGATGTTGTTGGACAATCTCTCTTCGAGAGAGAAATTCGATGGCCTATCGGTAGATAGTCTTTCTTGGAATTCTCCATGCTGAACCTTTTCAGCATAGTATCAATGTACATGGAATGGGATAAGCCAAGCAATTCTTTTAGATCTATCCCTATAGATCCTCATCCCTAGGATGTAGGAAGCTTCTCCCAGATCTTTCATGGAGAATTGTGACAACAGCTAAATCTTTATTTCCTGTAATGCAGGGATATCATTCTCGATTAAGAGAATGTCATCCACATACAATACAAGAAATACTACTACTGGACCATTAGCCCACTTATAAATGCAGGGCTCTTCTCTATTCTTAACGAAGCCATATGTCTTGATCGTCTTATCAAAACATATGTTCCAACTCTGGGATGCCTGCTTAAGTCCATAAATGGACCTCTGTAGCCTACATACCTTAGACTCATCTGTGGATGTGAATCCTTCAGGTTGTATCATATACACCTCTTCATCCAGCTCTCTGTTTAGGAAAGTTGTTTTCACATCCATCTACCAGATTTCATAGTCCAGATGGACAGCTATCGCAAGCATAATCCGAATGGATTTGAGCATTGCCACAGGAGAAAATATCTCGTCATAGTCTATACCATAACGTTGACGATATCCCTTGGCAACCAGACGGGCTTTATAGATTTCCACCTTTTCGTCTGCACCCCTCTTCTTCTTGAAGACCCACTTACACCCTATGGGTTTTACTCCTTCGGGTGGGTCAACCAATGTCCACACATCGTTGACCTTCATGGACTCCATTTCGAATTTCATGGCCTCTAGCCATTTCTCAAAGTCAGGTCTCTGCATTGCATCCATGTAGGTGATCGGATCCTCATCATTTTCATCAAGTTCGATAGGATCTCCATCCCGGACTAAGAAACCATAGTATCTATCTGGTTGACGTGGTACTCTACCAGACCGCCTTAAGGGTGCAGAAATAATGGGCTCCGGATCTGATCTAACCAAACCAGTTCAGGTTCAGCTACTTGTGTCAGTTTTTTCACCTGCCGAACTTCCTCAAGTTCGATCTTAGAGGCAACAGTCACTTCACCAACTCTTTTTCTAAAAAGATTGCCTTAAGGCTGACAAACACCTTTTGCTCATCAGCTAGGTAGAAATAATACCCTTTGATTTCTTTTGGGTACCCTATAAAATTACACTTGTCAGACCTTGGTCCAAGCTTATCCATAATTAAACGTTTAACATAAGCCGGACACCCCCAAACCCTATGGTGCGAGAGTACTGGCTTACGTCCTATCCATAACTCATATGGCGTTTTGGTTACAGACTTACTCGAAATCCTATTTAGAAGGTAACAAGCTGATTTGAGCGCATATCCCCAGAGAGAGATCGGTAGACCAGCAAACCCCATCATGGATCGGACCATGTCTAATAAAGTCCGATTCCTCCTTTCAGACACACCATTATGCTGTGGTGTTCCAGGAGGAGTCCACTGAGAGAGAATCCCATTCTCCCCTAAATATGTCAAAAACTTATTGAAAAGGTATTCACCTCCTCGATCAGATCGAAGAGTTTTAATACACTTTCCAGTTTATTTTTCTACCTCATTTCGGAATAGTTTGAACATTTTAAACGACTCTGACTTATGCTTCATTAAGTAAATATACCCATATCTTGATAGGTCATCTGTGAAGGTTATGAAGTAGAAATATCCACCTCTTACACTTGAGCTCATGGGTCTACATACATTAGAATGTACCAGACCTAAGAGTTCACTGGCTCGCTCACCTTTTCCAGTAAAAGGTGACTTGGTCATCTTTCCAAGAAGACAGGACTCACAGGTTGGAAGTGATTCACAATCACCAACTTCAAGAATTCCTTCTTGAGCCAACCTGTTTATCCTGTTCTTATTGATATGACCTAGCCTACAGTGCCAAAGGTAAACTTCTGACACATTATCTATTCTAGGATATTTACCGGAGGTTTGGACCACATTAACAGGCTGTGACAGTAAGTAAATTTTATTATTTATTTGTCCAACAAACATTGTAACACCATTCAAAATAATATTGTAAATATTTTTTTTTATTAAAAATTGATAACCGTACATGGCCAAAAGGCCTACAGAAATAATATTTAATAAAAAGCTTGGACAATAGTGACATTCACTCAAAATTACATTACGAGAATTGATTACAAGGTTCATGATTCCTAAAGCTAGAACTGAAACTTTGCTTCCATCTCCAATGTTCAGGAATCTCTCACCATCATCAAATCTCCTACTGACCTGCAAACCCTGCATCGAATTGCAAATATGATAAGGGCTTCTGGTATCCAATACCCAGACAGTAGTATCACAAATGAAAAAGTTGCAAGGTGTTATCATATAATTACCTTGCTTCTTCTTCGGCCTGTTTGGGTCCAGGGAGGCAATGTATAGAGGATAGTTCCTCTTCCAGTGTCCCTGCTTCTTGCAAAAAAAGCACTCCGCCTGGCTCTAGTCGGGCTTGTGCTTCTTGGTCTGACCCTGTGCAGACGTCCCAGCATGCGGCTGCACCTTCTTGTTCTTCTTCTTGTTCTTCTTCCCTTTCTTAAAGGGTCGACGACCAGAAGAAGACCCTCCCACAACATTCACCGACTCCTTATGGAGCTGGTGGTCCTTCTCAAAGTTCTGCAGCAACCCCAACAAGCCGTGATAGTTCACTGCAGGCTTTGTCATTCAAAAATGAGTAAGGAATGGGAGGAAGGACTTGGGCAATGAATTAAGGATCGCATCCTTACCGAGCTGCTCATGCAAGGAAAAATCCAGTTTACTTAGGTGCTCAATCATTTCGATCATGTACAGTACATGATCAGTGACTGAGGCCCTATCCCTCATCCGAGCATTAAAAATGGTACAACTAGTTTTGTGCCTTTCAACGTCATCAGGCGTGCCAAAGGAGTCGTTCAACATTTGAAGCATCTCCTACGGTTGGGAATTCTCGAACCTGCGGCTAAACTCATCATTCATTGCTGCCAGCATTATACATCGAATAGTGGTCCGGTCATTGAGCCACTTCTGGTAAGTGTCTCGGACCATCCCTCTAGCGTTCGGGGCTGGTTCTTTGGGTGTCAGATCCGTTACAACATAAAGGATCCACTCATGCTCAAGGATGATTTTTAATTTTCGATACCAGCTATCAAAATTAGGTCCCATGAGCTTGTCATTATCTAATAATGACTAGAGCGACAGGGTAGTGGCCATAGCTGCATAAAGAAAAATCAGACCTCTATTAGTACATAAATTATTAATACTAAAGACTTGGACTTTAGTCTAAAGTTTCTCCCAATATTTTTATAAACTGGTAGCCTCAACCTCCAATTTGAGGAATTACTTTAATTTCTTAGTGGGTACTAGAATCCACATAGACTACACACGAGCCCAACTTTGGTTGGTCAACCCATGTGCATCTATGGGTAGGTTCATAACCAGTTGTTTCTCTAAACAACTTCTAGTAATTAATTTTGCCCCAGAACCTAATCAGTAGGCTTTGGCCTCCACTGAAAAGATCTAGTTAGGTCCAACCATTAACATGACTTGATTTGGTGAATCAGACCAATAAATGATCAGGCCCGACTTTGGCCGGCCAACCTGACCACCATCAGAAAGACTCAAACCAAATTATCATACTATGAATGATAATTCCATTAGTCAATAAGCACCAGGCCTTTGGGCCTCCAATGATTATTAAACTAATGGGCTCATTATCACTCACTTAATGGGAGGCTATGACTTAGTTATCACTATAACTTAATAATTTTTAGGACCTAATAATTTTTGAAGATTTTATTAAAGGGTAGAAGAGAATAAATTTTCAGTCAATTTCAATCCTCTCACTGACTTCACCAAGTCAGATTAAAAAAGGATTTAATTAAAGTCGGCATTAGGAGCACCTAAATCAGTCACACTGATTTACCTAATGACATGGGTGAGCCCTAATCACCAAGTGATCTAATCAAAACCTAACTCACCAGGTTGGCCAGGTAAGTGAGATCAATGGTGGGGATATACCATTCACTCGTCAGAGATCGAATCAATGCGAGTAGCTCCCACTTAAGAACCACTGGTCAAACTGCCGAACTTACCTTTGACACCAATCGGTTCATTAGTTTTAATTTGATCAACTTAGTAAATAGGGTTCCACCACGTAGCCATGAATTAAGTCCATCTTGGTCTAGTTAAAGACATGGACCCATTCTACTACAACTATTGGAGTTGAGTCTAGAGTATCCTTGACCTAATCTAATTCAACTTTTGATTAGATTTGACCAATTACTCTAATTTAGTCCATTTCTTTAAGCTAACCTTAGGTCTAACCCAATTATGGACCTAATCCATCTAATCCATTGACCCACAAGTTTATGCAATTGTCTTAGGTCTTAATTCACAATTCTAGACCAACTTGACAACACTTAATTCTTTTAATTAAATATTTGGGCTGATGGGTCAGGGTTTGGCATTTCGAAAATAATTTTTAAATTTGAAAAGTTTTATTTTTTATTCACCAAACATGTTAACTCATTTCACAAATAGATCAGCACATTTCATAAATAACAATCCTATTGCTAATTACATAATAGAAAATAACTCAATCAAAATAAATCATGAATATTCCTTTAGATCTAATCTAACATATTTATGATAAATTTTATAATTGAACCTTTACAATTAAGTCCTTTTGTTGCTTCATCTGCATGCGATATAATTGCAGCGGCACCCCTACCACCATAGGAGACCCCATCGAATGGGAGGAGAGGGCCTTTAAACCCTACTTTTCTCCTATGACCGGATGGCTATGGCAACCAACCCAATTAGATTACTTACTACTTAGATCAAGTATACCTAAATATACCAATTTCAAAATTTAAATTTTAAATTTTAAATTTTAAATTTTAAATTTTTCAATTTTAAATTTCAAACAAATTTTAAATTTTAAATTTCAAATTTTAAATTTTTGAATTTTAATCGATCGATGTCTGCTGATTCTTTGGACACTCTAGATCATCAGCAGACGTGCTTGAGAGGATGTTGAAGATCTTTCTGAAATTTGGTGGGCTCACGACACTCGTAGCTCATCTTCTCACTTCGCGAACCCCAGGCTGAAACCCTAAGAAACTCATTGGAAACCCTGCGCCCACTTTTTTTTTCTTTTCTTTCTTTTTCTCTCGGAAGGATATGGACTTCCTACTTGTGCACAAGGCTTCCTCACACCCCACTCTTTTTCTCCAAAAATTTCTACACACGCCCCACCTTTGTCCTCCTTTTAAAACAACATCGAACGTGTCTAATCCACGTGAGAGGATAAAGATAAGTGGTTGCACATTTGAATTCAAATCAAATTTGAATTCAAATGCAAAACCAACTCATCCCTATCCACTTGGGCATGAGAAGAGAAGGGGCGTGAGTTAATTTGCGCATGGAGAGTTTACACAAGAAATACTTTCTCGTGTAAAATATGGGGCGCACAAGATAAGAGCATGGCGCATGGATTAGTTGGTTGCTCATTCAAATTTAAACTTTCTTTTGAATTTGAATGGCCAACCAACTTATTTTTATCCAGATAATTGATGCACAAGGGTGGGCATGGGATGGCTTCTGCATGGAGAAAATTTATGAGAAGTTGCTTCTCATGAATTCAAATATGCACAGAAGAAGTGAGGTGGCATAGGGAGAAAGGTCAAGGTGGTTTGAACCTAATTGAGCCAACCTAATCTAAATAGGTTAAGCACAATTAGACTAAATTAAACCTAACTTAATTAGACTTAATTAGGCTCAATAAAATCCTAATCAAATCAAGAATTGACTAAGCCCAACCCCTGATCAAATCAGTGACCAAACCACTTCGACGATTAGGTCAACACTTAACCTAATCGGGTCAAACCTTACTGAATCCAATTCAATTGGACTTGATCCAAAAATAATTACTTAATCAAATTGAGTTAATTAGTGATCAAATCATTAATTAAACCTCTCATAAATATTGAGTCTATATCCGATGGGCAATCGGGTATCAAAATTCATCAATATGAAATCTTGATCGAAGAGTCCCAAACCAGTGGGACTCTTGACCCCGGTACCCAAAATGCGTGGGACTCATGATCAAAGAATCTTGATTCTCGATCACAGAGTTCCAGACATGTAGGACTCATAGTCCATAAATATTAGGACTCTTCATCAGCCATCAGATCAGATAGGAACCTCTAATGTGTGTGACCCCGTAGGTTCGAATCTAAGCCGGTAGTACAGGAACCAATTCCTGTACTAATCGAAGTGACCATCTAGCAATGGTACCCGATATTCAGATAGGTTGAATAGTCATAATCGCAATACTCAGAACCTACGTGAATATGGTTACTGTATAATTCATCTCTTTTGACCCCTGTGTTTAGGACGACTCAAGGTTAAACTGTCAACCTTGATTAGATCATCCAAATCGTGCTCAACTCAAACAGTCCTATGAGTCCTCACTAGGACTACCCTGGCCAAGGTTTTACTAAATTAAAACATGACTATACATAGCTCCTGAACTGGAGTGGTCAATCCCATCTTGACACACGCATCGACAAGTAAGTACTTGACCACACCCAACATCCTTCCATCACTGAATTAGAAATTCAGGTAGTCTAGTGCCTAAGTACAGTGAGTTGCTTGCAAGTCACCATGGCGGTCTCAGGTCGGAGGGATATTTATACCCATATCCCATCGGAGCAAATCTTGACAGCAGAGATAGCTCCAGAGTCGGTCACGTTCAGTGCAAATGTACCCTTACATCTCACCTGTATGCCATACCAGTGTCTCCACACTTCTTAGTTAAGAGGACAACCAACCTATATGACACACAACGACCTATGCTTGATAAACATTGTTGTCCTTGATAACAACGTATCATTTGGTCGCGAACAAGTTTAAGGACTAAACGACAAATCCTCCTTTGTCGAGTCTAAATAGTCCTAAGGACTTCACCACAACACAGGAGTTCATTAGAAGATGATAATTTGTGATGAAAAATATCAAAATAATTTTTATTTATTTATAATTTATGTACTAATACAACAAAGAGCACAACCGTCAACAAGCTGACAATTGACTTTGGGACACTATTCCCAACAGATATGCCATTAACTTGACAAGAACGCATTCGAGTCGAGTAGCTTCCAATTAAAAGCCAGTCGGTCGCATCTGCCCAACTTACCTTTAGACACCAAATTATCGAACCAGAACCAATTGGGTTAGCCTACAATTCAGGCTCTAACCACTGAGTCAAATTTGGTCTTAACTTGATCGAGTCACATATGAATGTGATTCAACCTTGACCTTGACTTAATCCTATTAGACTGATCAATTATTAGCTTTCATGATCCCACCTAACCAACTTTTGATTCGATTTGATCAACCCTAGACCTAATTGAGCTACCCAAGTCCAAACCCAATTTTATGAAAATGGCTTAGATCTGAAATTCTCAATTTTAGATCTAATTTGATTTCATAGGCTTAATTCATTAATTAAGTCTTGGGTTCACAAACAAAACATGTAAATAAATCTTAGGGTTTCAGGATCTAGGGTTTTGCGAAAAAATAAATTTTGATTTCTGATTAAGGATGAATGCGCAGCACCCCTACATGCCATAAGAACACCCTGTTGAATGTGAGGAGAGGGTCTTAAATCCTACTTTGTTCTTATGACTGGATGGCCATGAGGAACACCTTAATCAGAAATATTAATTTAACTACAAAACTAGTTAAATCTAAGTTACATATCACATATATAATTTCAGATCTAACTTATACATACTTGGCATACATCTCATGTATTAAAATTTGATCTAATTAGCATGCTTTCAGATCTGATACATCACATATAACATCTAAAAAATAAGATTTAAATTGAACTATTCAATATGAAATCTATTCTAGACAGTTACTAGAATAATTCTACAACTAGTCTAGGCATGCAATAGATCAATCTTATGAATTAATTAAATTTTATTTTTTATTTTTTGATCTAAATATAATATTTATAATATCAAAAAATCAAAAAATAAATTATATGTAATTTATATTTTAATCATATTAAAATATAAAACTATAAGACTATTCATAGATTAAACTACTCCTAGTCTAGTCATGTATCTCATACATATTAGATCTACTTAGATTTAATTTAAAATTTTTTTGATTTCAGGTTCTATCACATCTGATGTGACATCTAAAATCTATTAGTATCAGATAAATAAAAATAAAAATTAGATCTAAATTAGATCTGAAATAGAGCCATCAACCTGGTTCTGATACTAGTTGAAAGAAAAAATCGACTTTTTTCTTGTAAGATCTTCCAGATCTAATGAGATCTGAGGCAGAATATTTTAAAAAAAAATTATTTTATAATATTTTAGATCTAAGATCTATTATATATAATTTTTATTATCTAATATTAAATCTAAAATTAAATCTAAAATCATGAGGAATAGAGAAATACCTCTAGGGTAACTAGATTACCCTGTAGATGATCGCAGCAATGTCCGAGGTTCTAAAATAGCCACGCAGTTGTCTGGCCTCTACAGATATTCACTCAAAAAGGATCTGGATCATCTTCTCCTCATAAGTCTTTGCTCCAAAAATCAGATCTAGATCTGATCTGAAAGATCTTCAAAAGATCTTCTGAAGCTGGAGCAGCAGCTTCTCGATAAATCTTTGCAGCCTTCGAATCAAAGAGCCACCACGCCTTGGACAAGCACCGGATGGATGACCAACCTCTTGAACGTGAAGAGAGGAGGGAGAGAAGCAGAGGGGGCATAGAGAAGTAGAGAGAATTCAGGCTTTTGTTGGTTATTGAGTAGAGTCTCTAAGCCCTAGGTGCAGACAAGGTTTAAATAGACCCTGCTGCGCCATGCAGTGCCACATCATTCGACCAATCAAAATATTCCAATTAATTTTGAAAATAATTTTGATTGGTAGAGTGATGTCATCTGATCATATCAGATAAGAATTCCCACAATTCCTCCTACTGTTGGCACCAACACTGGATAAGCACAGTGAGATTGGCGCCCCATAGTCCAAGTTGATCAAGGGATCATAGTCCTCATCTCATGGGACTCTATCCTTATCCACTTGGGGTGCACACCCAATCTGAATATGGCACCCACTTTGAGGCCCAATTTAGCAGGTGGACACTTCACAAAAAATCTCCAATAACCTCTTGTCAAATGACCTTCAGTCTAAGGTCCATGGGTCAACATTTGACCAATGTCCTAAAACGAAAATGACAGGTGACAGGAATTAGCAGGTGTTATCTTAAATTTATCTCATGAATTAAGACAAGTCCTTTCTGAGCTAGTCTGGCTCCAATCAGACTGTGAGAAATCTTCTCAAGATTCTCTGAGTGAGTCAAATCACATTTGGCTCAATCGAGATAGAAAAGATTACACGAGGAGAAAGTTAGGCTCAATCGTGTGCTAGCATGATTTTCTTGAACCTAATTGGATCTAATCCAAATCAATCAAATTGGGCTAGCTCAATTGATGATATTCAGACCCTAACTCTTATTTGTGTGATCCAATTAGGTTCATTTTCATTTGGTAATGAGACATGTCATGATCTCATCATCGACATCATCAAAACTCCTTTCGATGGATCAGAACTCTTCTGATTTAGACAATTAGAATGATCGATCATCAAGATCATTCTAATTACTTTCAAAATCTACTAGTGACACCTAACAGTATATGGTGGCAACCCATCAGAAATGAAGATGAACCTCTCGGTGCAGCTACCTGTGCAATTGAGTTCTTCTATCATGAGTCCCGACTGAATTAGGGTTAAGGTGAACTCATCAAATCCAACATCAGTCATATGAATCAATCGATCGATCCAAGTCTGATGTGAAACCTTAATGAAAAACTCTTTTCCATTATTTCACTCTGCCATTGCCATGGGCTTAAGGACTCAATCTTTCGATCATCATAAGACTACTCCTCTTATCTACTAAAGTTGATAGATTCCATCTTGGTGCAATTTGGTTCCTACAATGAATATGCTACAGCCAACATATACCTCAGAGTTTTGAATGACTAGAAGATCGAGTTATAGTATAGTCAAACTATAATACACTCATGGTGAACTGTCGATGTACCTCAGGTCAAAGAACTAGTCACACAGCTACAGCATCGAGCTAGTCATCGACGAGAAGGTAGACTTCCTTATGACTGCTCGAGGTGGTCACGCTCAGTACTCTCATTCTCAATGAATACTTATACTCTCACTCCGATATCTCCACACCATAGACTCAAGACACATCTATCCTAAGAAAGTGATCGTACACCAACCTTCCGGATCGATCACCATCCTCGTGATGATCCTATGGTTAGGAGCTGTTTATGAGTTAGTTATGTAAATTCATACCTTAAATTTCTAACTCTTGAAAATATGAATTAACATTCCTACTAACTCAAAGAATGTATCACAGATATAATGTACACAATGTGATAGTAGAATAACCCTTTTATTCATTTATAATCAAAATTATAAATTTGCCCTTACATTTGTATAGAAATGTGTCAGCCAATCTGGCATCTAGAGCACACATCTAACAATTACATGATTATTACATGACATTAAATCAAAAATTAAAATATAAAGAGCAAGAACTATATGTTGATTATATCAACATATTTCTATACTACATCTAATGTATGTAAAATATAATAGATCAGATCTATTACCTTGCAAGTTAGACGTTCTAACTTTGTTGATCCAAACTTGAGGATGATGTTGTGAGCCACACATGTGTTCGGCCTTTAGGAGTCATCCACACAAGCCCACGAATCACGATCAGAAGTTCTGGTCCAGAAAATTAGCATAGTATGATAGTACTGCACTGATCCTTCTTCGATGGTCGATCAGATACCTCTTTCTTTTTGATTAGGACTCTTCCAAAGATGAGAAGTAAGAGAAGAAGTTTTAGATCTGAGACACTCTCAGAAAACTCAAGATGGAGGAAGAAAAGGGATGAACACAGCAACCCTAGAAGAAGACCCTCTTCTTCTTCTATTTGCTCTCACCTAGGCACCTAGTCTTGTGTCTATTGTATCTTTTTTTGAAGACCCTGATTTTTGCATGCCCCAAAGGTCTCTCTTTTTTCTATTTTCCACAAAAAATTTATGAAAAAAATTATTTTAAATAGAGAGATATAAGAGAGTACTTGTCTAGATCAAATACCTAGTCAAGGATTATCCAAACATGGCAAGACAAGGGGCGCCCAACTCTTGGGCGCCCCCTCTTTCTTTTTGTGCATGGATGATGTTCAAATCTTAAAATTTGTAAATAAAACCGCAAGCGCACGGTGTGCAGAGTAGCACGACCAGCGAGTACGGGTCGATCCCACAGAGACTTGGTTTTAAAAATGATTTTCAAATCTATGCTCAAGTGAGCTTTAACAAAAATCGAAAGTCGAAAGTTGTTTGCTAAAGACAATAAGACTAAGGATCTAGGGTTTTTGAATCCACTAGATCTAGATTAGGGAATTCTACCTAAAATTTTTCTTATTGATCCTAACGACTACTCCTCTTGTCTTTCCCAAGCATAGATTATGAAGGGACTAAGGCCCAACGATAACCTATCAAGATTCTTTACAGGGGAGTAGTAACTAGGATCCCTTAGGGTTTTCTCCTCCTATGCACTGAATCAAGCATGAACTATGAAGGGACTCTGACCCAACTATAGTTCATCAAAAATTCTTGGCAAAAGAGGAAGAAAAAGAAACCCTAAGAAAAAGAAAGAACTCTATGTAAAATCCCTACTCATGATCTAGCTTCATCGCAAATCCTAGAAGGGATGCTTAGCTAGACATGATCTAAATCTACTTGCAAAATTTAAATGCAGAAAAATAAACTACCCTAATTTCATAAATTAAACTATCCTAATTGCATAAATTTAAACTGCATAATTTAAACTAACCTAATTGCATAAAATTAAATTGCATAAATTAAACTATCCTAATTGCAAGAAAAATAAATTGCATAATGTAAAGAGATGAAATTACATAAAAATAAGATTTTATATATAAAAAAAAATTTATTACAAAAACCTCAAAGCTCGAGGCTTGAAAAGAGAGCTAAAAACCCCACTATCTAGGGTTACAAGCTTAATCGGAAGGAAGAATACATAAAACAAGGGCCTTTGGGGGCTTTTTATAGGCATTTGGGGGTTATAAGGTTTTCAAAACTTCCGATGTGGGACTAAGAGGTTTTAGGGGGTTTATGGTGCGCCGATGGGTCCATGGTCCATGCGCCTGTTGCTGTGGACCAGGCGGCTAACCAGATCACCAAATCAGTTGATTTTTGACCAATTTTGATCTGATTTGACTCGGGTTTGACCCAATTGAGTCTTCTTTCTTCATTCTTCAATTCCTGGGTCAATTTAACTCCGTTTTGCATAAAATTTGCGCCGTTGGAATCCTCTTTCCTTGTTCTTTCTATTGATGATCTCTTCTTCTGCAAAATATAATAACAAGTATCAATTTCTTAATAAAGTTAGATAATTTAGATATTAATTGATACTTTTTATGTCAATTTGTGACATAAATCACACCCCCCAACTTAATCATTGCTAGTCCCTTAGCAATGTACCAAAATAAGATCATATTCCAAAAAGATCCTTCCTTTGCAAATTAATTTAAGATCGAAATTCAAGAAGTTTTCTAGTATTACTAAGTAATGAGCTTCGAATTAGAATCAGTAGTCAGTCTACTTAGAAGCTTTCTTAGAGTACACTTAAAGTTTTATAGCACTTGTGTGAGTGATAACTAACTTAGTATTTCAGTATTAACTTGTACAGGCCAATTGTATCATTTTTCATAACTTAGTTCGATTAATTTTTTATACACCCCAGATTAAACAAAGAACTAAGGTAGCTTTCACACTTTTTTTTTTTTTTTTTTTTTTTTTTTTTTTTGCTGAGCATCCTGGCCTTCCCACCACCGTTTGACGCGAATCTCAACACTTGACTTAGGTGAAGAAACCCGGTTACTAGGCTTAGGGCAATCCACATTTACTCTGTGTTTTGCATTTTATTTCAGGCAGGTAGCTCTTTCCTTAAATTCAAATTTCTTCAATTGGGGTGTAGAGAAAATTATCTAATTTAAATAATACTCAAATCCTTAATTGGCCTTACAATTAACACCTACTTTACCTTGTTAGTGTGCATGTGCAATTGGAAGTGCTAATAGTCTTTAAATGACCTAAGCCACCAAGAGTCTAACCAGCTAATCTTCTCCGTGACTCACTACATTAGCAAATACTTTCTAACTTACTCTTATTTCTTTTATAGATTAATTTATTTCATATATATATATATATATTTTTATTATTTTTTTTTTTTTTTTTTTTTTACATAATATATTAAATGCAAGAAATAACTCATAGTGGAAGGAAAAGGAAATGATAACACCTGATTTTGTTCAAGCTCTCCCCTCAACTTGACCGACATTGTCCCCAATGGAGTTTATCTAATTTATTTGTCCTAAGCAAACTGAAAACAAAGAAAGCATTAGAAATTAAATAAGCTGGGTTGCCTCCCAGAAGCGCTAAGTTTTATGTCTTCAGCCAGACCAAATCTCGAAGCAACTTAATCAGAATAAGTTGGTTCATAAAGAACCATGGCATCTTCAACAGTCTTGACAGGTAATTCCAAGAATAGTTTTAATCGTTGACCATTAACTTTAAAGATAACACCATTACTTGGGTTTTCAATCTCAACAGTCCCGTGTGAAAAAACTTCCTTTACTAAAAATGGTCCTGTCCATCTAGACCTAAGCTTTCCTGGAAACAGATGTAATCTAGAGTTATATAAGAGCACCTTTTGTCCGATATTGAAAGTTTTTCTTATAATTGATTGATCATGAAATGCTTTGGTTCGTTCCTTGTATATCCTTGCATTTTCATAGGCTTCATTTCTAAGTTCTTCTAATTCATTCAATTGAAGCTTCCTATGGTTTCCAGCATCGTTCAAATTTGTATTTAGTTGTTTGATGGCCCACATGGCTTTGTGTTCTATCTCAATAGGCAAGTGACATGGTTTACCAAACACAATCCTATAAGGAGACATTCCTAGATTGGTCTTGAAAGCGGTTCGGTATGCCCAAAGTGCATCAATTAATTTTAAAGACCAATCCTTTCTATTGGCATTAACAGTTTTTTCCAGGATCTGTTTGATTTGTCGGTTTGACACTTCAACTTGCCCACTAGTTTGAGGATGATATGGTGTGGCCAATTTGTGGGTGACATTATACTTTTTCATCAATGTTGCAAAAGGTCGGTTACAAAAATGGGTTCCCCGATCACTAATGATTGCCCTAGGAATATCGAAACGGGAGAGAATATTTTCTTTAAGAAACTTAATGACCATTTTGCTATCGGGTGTTCTACATGCAATTGCTTCTACCCATTTTGAAACATAATCAACTGCTACTAGAATATATTCATTTCCAAAGGAATTTGGAAATGGTCCCATGAAATCGATCCCCCAAACATCAAAAACTTCAACTACCAAGATTGGGTTGAGTGGCATCATGTGTCGCTTGGTGATTCGGCCCATTTTCTGACATTGAGCACAATTTTTACAATATTCGTGAGCATCCTTAAACAAATTGGGCCAATAAAAACCACATTGGAGAACCTTAGCAGCAGTTTTCTTAGACGCGAAGTGACCCCCACATGCTTGATCATGACAAAAAGATAAAATATTCATGACTTCGTTATCTGGGATACACCTTCTAATAATTTGATCAGGACATTGTTTAAAAAGATAAGGATCATCCCAAATGAAATACTTCACTTGGACAAAGAATTTATATTTATCCTGCTTAGTCCAATGAGAAGGTATCTTGCCTATGGCTAAATAATTTACAATATCAGCAAACCAAGGTTCAGTAGACAAAGACATGAGTTGCTCATCTGGGAAAGATTCATTGATGGGTGGTTCACTAGATGGTGCAACTGAAATTCGGGACAAATGATCTGCTACAACGTTCTCAGTGCCTTTCTTGTCCCTAATTTCTAGGTCAAATTCTTGAAGGAGCAAAATCCATCTAATTAAACGTGCCTTGGCATCCTTCTTTGCTAGGAGATGTCTAATGGCTGAGTGATCGGTGTAAACAATGGTGTGGGTCCCAACCAAATAAGATCTAAATTTCTCTAAAGCAAAGACAACGGCAAGGAACTCCTTCTCAGTTGTGGTGTAGTTAAGCTGCGCATCATTTAAGGTTTTACTTGCATAATATATCACTCTAGGCAGCTTATTTATTCGTTGACCTAAGATTGCGCCCACAACATGATCGGATGCATCACACATTAATTCAAATGGTTCAGACCAGACAGGAGGATGAATGATTGGAGCTGATACAAGTGCATTTTTTAGAAATTCAAAGGATTCCAAGCACTCATGAGTAAATTCAAATTTAGTATCCTTTGCCAAAAGATTAGTCAGTGGACGTGCTACTTTGCTAAAGTTGACAATAAACCTTCTATAGAATCCAGCATGACCTAAAAATGAACGTATTTCTTTCACAGATTTAGGTGGTGGAAGACTTGCAATTAGATCTATTTTGGCCTTGTCCACTTCAATCCCCTTTTTAGAAATGACATGGCCAAGAACTATTCCCTGTTTGACCATAAACTGACATTTTTCCCAGTTGAGAACTAGGTGCTTCTCCTTACATCGTTCTAGAACTAATTGCAGGTGATTCAGACACTCGGAGAAGGTTAGACCAAAAACAGAAAAGTCATCCATAAAAATTTCTAGAAATCGTTCTATCATATCTGAAAATATGCTGATCATGCATCTCTGAAAGGTTGCCGGTGCATTACATAGTCCAAAGGGCATTCGTCTATAGGCAAAAGTACCAAATGGACAGGTGAATGTAGTCTTTTCTTGATCTTCAGCGGCTATGGGGATCTGGTTGTAACCGGAGTATCCATCAAGAAAACAGTAAAACTCTTGTCCGGCTAGTCTTTCCAACATTTGATCAATAAATGGCAAAGGAAAGTGATCTTTCCTTGTCGCAGCATTCAACTTTCTATAGTCTATACAGACCCTCCATCCCGTTTGGGTCCTAGTTGGGATAAGTTCGTTTGCATCATTTTGGACCACTGTTACCCCAGATTTCTTGGGTACTACTTGAACTGGGCTTACCCAAGAGCTATCAGAAATAGGATAAATTATTCCACTATCTAGGAGTTTCAGAATCTCCTTTTTAACTACATCCTTCATAACTGGATTAAGCCTTCTTTGGGCTTCTCTTGTTGGTTTAGCCTCTTCCTCTAAGTATATTCTATGTTGAACTATAGAAGGGCTTATTCCTTTGATATCTGCTATGGTCCAACCTATTGCCTCTTGATTTGCTTTTAGAACTGACAATAACTCCTCCTCTTGCTTGGGATCTAGGTCTGATGCAATAATTACAGGCAAAGTTTCTTTGGGTCCTAGATATGCATACTTGAGATGTTCTGGGAGGGGCTTCAGTTCTAAAATGGGTGCTTCCTCTATCGATGGTTTAGGTGATGAGTTCACCATCTCAATGATTGGTTCAGTAGGAAGTGTCGATTCCTGATTAATCTGATTTTCTTTAAGTATTTCATTGACATCCTCAGACTCATGGATTAACCAGGGGTTAGACTCTAGGTCGACTTCATCATCACTAATGTCAATGGATTCATAAATACCATCTTGGACTACATTGACATCAGCATGAGAAGAGGATTCCTGTTCTAAGTTAAAAACATTAAGCTCAATGGTCATATTCCCAAAGGATAACTTCATTAGACCATTTCGACAATTGATTTCAGCATTGGCCGTAGCTAAGAATGGTCTTCCTAAAATGACAGGTATATGTCCTTTAGGATTCGCAACTGGCTCAGTCTCTAAAACAATAAAATCTACAGGAAAAATGAAATTTTCAACCTTTATCAGAACATCCTCGACCATTCCCTTAGGGATCCTGAGAGATCTATCGGCTAACTGTAATGTGATCCCAGTAGGTTGAAGTTTTTCTAATCCTAGTTGTTCATACACCGAATATGGAAGGATATTCACACTAGCTCCTAGATCTAGCAAGGCCTTTTTTATATTGGTTTCTCCAATAACACAAGAAATTGTTGGAGCTCCAGGGTCCTTATATTTAATTGGCACATGGCTAGATAGGTATGAACTGACACTTGCAGCCAAAAATGCTTTCTTTGGTACATTAGTGGTCCTTTTCCTAGTGCAGAGATCTTTTAAAAATTTGGCATAAGTTGGAACCTGATGGATTATATCTAAAAGAGGAATATTAACTTGGACTTGTTTAAATACCTCTAAAATTTTGTCTAAATGTTCAGATTTATTGGATTTCAGTCTGTTTGGAAAAGGAGCTCTAGGACTTTTAAGTACTGGACTAGGTGAATTTTCAGTTTCTGGTGCTTGAGGTTGAAAGGTAGTAGTTTTAGAAGGTGACTCGGCAGATGAGTCATCTATATCATCAAGTGCAACTACCTTATTGTCTATTTGTTTTCCTGATCTTAAGGTATGAATGGCATTTATACCATTAACTTGGTTTCCTTGTTGGGGTCGTGGACCATTTTGGTTCCTAGGATTTGGCTCATGTTGGCTAGGTAACCTACCATGTTCTCGTTCACTAATGGTCGAAGCCAGCTGACTTACTTGCATTTCCAGACGGGCTATAGCTTGGGTGTTATTATTTATGAGTTGACCCGTAGTTTGCATAAAGCTGGTATGTGTTTTCATCATGGCTTCTAGGCTTTTCTCTAAAGAGGTAATTTTTTTGTCATTATCATGGAAGCCTGGCGGGTTGTTCATCACTGGGTTGGACCTTAGATTTTGCTGATTGAAATTTGGATTACCTACATTAGGATTCTGGGACCATGAGAAATTCGGGTGATTCCTCCAACCTGGGTTATATGTGGGTGCATAAGGATTGTTCAATGGTCCTTGATAGGTGGCATTCACCTGTGCACACTCATTCGAGTAGGAACATTCTTCTAAGACATGGTCTGGTGCATTGCACCCTTTACACATGGGTGCAGATATTTGATTTACATTGGCTGGTCTCTGTAATTCTAAGGCTTCCAATCTACGTGTTAAGGTTGCAATCTTGGCCTCTGATGCTAGGGTTGGTTGAATTTGATGCATTCCTCCTCTTGAAGGTGTAGCTTTATCAGGTTCCCTAGTTGTTTCTGTTGCCCAGCTATGCAACCCAAGAGGGGGGGTGAATTGGGTTTCTAAAAATTTTAAGCCCAACAAATGACTTATGAAGAACAAAACAATGGCTTTAAATCAATATTAATTAACTAAAGCAGTATTGCAAGGATATAATAAAGAAATAAGATAAAGCGATAAAGCACACCACAAACACAAGGATTTATAGTGGTTCGGTGCTAACCTTGCACCTACGTCCACTCCCCAAGATCCCACTTGGGAATTTTAATCCACTATCCTTTGTATTCAACCCGAATACAAAACGTCGGAAACTCCGACACTAGCTATCCCAAGCTAGAATACAGGACGTCGGAAACTCCGACCCTAGCTATCCCAAGCTAGAACACTTGTTTCTCGGGTACAAGCCAACCCAAAACACTCCGATTTCAGGTTCGGATCAACCTTTTCTTGTTTTGGAAATCCTCCAAAAACAAGAGCAAAAACTCACAAAGAGTAAGAATATTTAGAGCACAGATGAATACAAAAACAGCTCCTTAAATGAGCAAATATAACAATAAAAACTTTACTCAAATGAAGAACCCCTTTTTCAGATTTTCTCAAGATGAATGAACGGTTGAACGCTTGAGAAGAGGTTGATTGTTGATTGAAGATCTCTTGAAAGCTTTGAACGATCTCTAGATCAAGGTTGAAACGATAGGCGTGAAGAATTCTCTCCTTGAAAGATCTTTCTTTTCTCTTTCACAATCTCTCTGGTATATTGTGGATCCTCTCTCTTTTTCTATGGATATTTCTTTGATCTCAGGCTTTTTCTTGCAAATTTTGGATCCTCTCTTCTGTTCTTCTCTTTTTCTTCTTTTTCTCTTCTCATTTGATTTCACGTTTGATCCGCTATTTAATCTGCAATTTCTTTCATCATTTAAAGCATTTTGTAGCATTAGAAGCAAGAGAAAACAATTTAGGTAGATAAAGAGCCGTTAGAGGATTTTTAGGAAGCATAAATGGCAATTAAAACGGGCAAAAAAATAGCCGTTGCTGACATTTCCCGTCGCAGGGGTCGACTCATGAGTCGACTCATGCTTCAGGAGTCGACTCATGAGTCGACTTCTGTTGCAACAGACCAGAAGATCTGATTTCTGAATTTTTCGGCTCAAATCAGCAGAGGTCGACTCATGAGTCGACTCATGCCTTGTGGGTCGACTCATGAGTCGACTCACAGGTTGTGCCAAGCCAAAAATCCAGCGTGCCATGGGAATTTTTTTTGTGCCATTCAGCTCATAGTGCCATGAGTTGACTCATGAGTCGACTCATGCACTTCAAACCTTCATAACTTCAAAAATATTAGTCCAAACACAATGAAATTTTCACCAATAGATTTCAAATCATTTGTTCTACCAAATGGTACTATCAAATCAGGATTTTAATGAAATTATGATTTTGCCCTTGAAGAGCATAAGGACTTTTTTAATTGATTGTATCCCTTCAATCTGCTTTGTAATCATCAAAATCAATCTAGGAGCAACAATCTCCCCCTTTTTGATGATGACAAAACATATGAACAAAAATATTTATGTTAATGCATTAATTTCAAAAGAATCCATTATAGGTGTATATGCTTGAAAAGAGTATGATTCTTTTGGCATGTAATATAAATGCAAAAATAGTTTGTCCATTTTCTTACAGATTTGTAAAGGGTATTAGATCATTTTGAGTTCAAGATATTTCAGAGCAAGAGAAGATAAATAACTTTTTCTATGTATCAGAGCAAAAATAATTTTTACAATGATATCAGAAAAGATTTTATAATGTATCAGAGCAAAAAAAAATTTTTTTTAATGTATCAGAGAAAATTTCATTCAGTATCCGAGCAAATGTTATAATATTTTAGAGAAACCTTCACACTGTATCGGATCAAATGTTATCATGTATCAGATCAAGTTGAAAGAAATTGTAGGATGAATCAGAGTAAAACAAATTTCTTATTGATGTCTCAAAGTGAGTAAAATTTCAAAAGCAAGTTTGAATATCAGAGCATATATAAAAAAAATACTTATTTGCATTGTACTCATGATTTTGCTTTTGATGGATTAAAGTTTTGTCTGATACCAAATTTCTCTGTCTGATACCAAATTTCGATACCAAAATTTCTCAAAGTTTTGTTTAATCTTTCAATCCTTGTTTTTGTCTAATTTCTCTAATATTTGTTTAATTTCTTCAATATTTGTTTTAATTTAATTTCTCCCCCTTTTTCTCATAATTTAGGGTTTTGCTTTTTGTCTAATTTCAATTTTTGTTTAATTTTAATTTCTCCCCCTTTTTGACATCATCAAACATAGTTAACTCTTTCTTTTCCTTTTCTGAAAATATTCTTTAATTTCTTCCTCTTTAGAGTTTTTCACAGATGTTTGCTCCCCCTTAATATAGCAATTATCAATAGCAAACAACAACAAGGAGAAGATAATATTTCAATTGATGTATCAGAGATTGAAATATAACCAAAATATAATCATTACAAAGAGGTAGAAATATAGGTAAAAGATGATTCATTAAAATCATAATTGTTTCAATACATAGAATTCAATCAGCTAAATGTCAATACATGGCCCCAAGGTATAGATCCTAGAACAAGATACTAACTCCTAAGATCTAGATAAGTCAATGATCAGAGTCATCAGATATAGGGTGAGGGGATGATGGATCAGAAGTGCGTCCTCTACCCCGTCTGCCTCTGCCACGAGTGGAGGTGATGGCACGAGCAGGAGAACGAGATGAACTAGGTGGCTGAGAATGCTGAGATACTAGGGCTGATATCATGAGTCTGATAGAATCAAGTACGTTCAGTGCTCTGGAAACAGATTGAAGTAGAGCAGTGAACTGGGTGGTAGCATGCTCACTCGATCCTCTGATCTCTTTCCTCAGTAGCTCATATCCACCTTCTAGTGCTCCTCTGAGCCTGCCAGCCTCTGCAGTGAGGTCTGTGACCTCAATGGTAGACTCCTGTGGCTGGGGATGGGCCAATGCAAGGACTTGCCCCTGCAAGTCAAGAACTCTGCCAGTTAGTCTCCAGACTGTATCCTCAAGCTGCTGTATCCTGACGGACTGATCTGAAATCATCTGAAATATAGTGGAGATGTGGGGAGTAATGGTCTGATCAGAAGAAGTAGCTCCAGGTGCAAAAGAAGTACTACTCCACTGGCTAGACAACAAAGAAGCCACACGCTGAGATATATGCTCGATCTGATCATCAGCCAGTCTGAACTCTGATGGAGGTGCTCTGCTCTCTGGCTGATACACTGGTGTGGGCATCCTAGTAAACTCAGAAGGGCCAGCCTCAGTATCATGAATGAACTGGGTATCTGGTGAAGCTGCCCTGAAATCATGTACAGGAGAAGATGGACCTTCTTCTTCTACTCTGCCTTCAGTTCTGTCTTCAGCTCTTTCCTCAGCTCTCTCCTCAGCTCTTTCTTCAGAGCCCTTGATCCAACCACCAACAATCTTTGTAATTCCCATTCGGTGTAGGCTGTGTTGGTTGAAAGTGTCCACATGTGAGAGCTTGGTAGGTGTCTCCCCCTCACAGCTAACTCCAAACCTCCTAAAAACTCTAGTAAGGGCCATACCATAAGGCAAGTGTGCCTTGGATCTGTTCAAAGTTTCTCTCATGGCCTCTATCATAAGTGTAGGGAGGTTTAGGGGGGTCTGAGTGATGATATGAAACATGACACATACATCTCTGCCAGATAGTAAGTCATGTCTACCACTCCTAGGAAAGAATAGTTTTGTCACAATCTGATGCAGGACCCTCATCTCAATGGACAGTAGCTTTGCTTCCAATCTGTTTAAACTTCCTGAAAAATCTTCTCCTAAGATAATTCTGATCCCTTCTTCTTTAATTGGGAGTTCCATATATGAGTATTCTTCACTAGGCAACTGAAGTATCTCTCCCAATATCCTAGAATCCAAACAGATGTCAATCTCCTTTACAGTTGAAGTCACAGACCCGTTTCCATAGTTTAGGTTCTGGTAGAACTCTCTGACTAGATCAACATAGGTGACTTCCTTAAGAGAGCAATAAAGTTCCCATCCTTGATTTTTGATCTTGGTAGCAAAAGTAAAGCCTTCTTTCTCAAAGAACCGAAAATCTATATTTTTCCCGGTTTCTACTTTTCTATCAGAAAGAAGATTTACACTGGGGCTTATGGAGGGTTGAGAGGGACCTTGAGCAGGTACTGAAACTGGATTGGGAACAGTGGAAGACTGAGCATGCCTTTTCTTTCGGACAATTTCCTCAGGCTCTCGGATTGATTTCCTTCTTTGGGGAAGTTTCATATTTGGAGCCATATCCAATAAGGTAGCAGACAAGAAGACTTGAATTCAGTGGAGGAGGGATCACAAAAGAGTAAAGAAGAATTTTGGTGGAGAAAAGAAGTGGATTTTGAATGAACGGTGAAGTTCTAGGGCACGTTCCACCCGCGCCTAACACTGCGAGAAAGCACAGAAAAATCCTTTTCAAGGAGGCGATTTTTGGTGGAGAGGAGGAGGGAGAATTGCCTCAGAATTGTTCCTTGGATTTGGAGCAAAACAGAAGTTTGGAGGGGACGGCTTTCGGAAGGAAGACGACAAGAAGATGAGTCGTCTCATAAACAAGGTTTTCCGTTTTAAAAACAATGAACCCGATGGAAGTTGGTGGGATTTACAAGTTTGCCATTGAGTCGACTCATGGGGGTCGACTCATGAAGTTCAGAAAATCAGGAAAAATGCAAATAAATTCCAGAAAAATTCAAAATTTTGGGAGAAAGAATTTTGCTCAATGATAAGTTTTTAGAGTGATAAAACTAAGCTTTTGGAACCAGGATAGATGTTAAAAATTGAGCTCTAAGAGTTTTTGACATCTATTCTTTGGAAATTGAGAAATTTCAGACAAATGGATCTAGAATTCCTAGATTTCTCCTAATTTCACAGAATCTTTCCTCACTAAGGGCCTTTGTAAAGATATCAGCTAATTGATTTTCAGTGCAAACATATTCAAGAATTATATTTTTGTTTTGAACATGTTCTCTTATAAAATGATGTCTTATCTCAATATGTTTAGATCTTGAATGTTGTATTGGATTTTTAGATAGATTTATAGCACTTGTATTATCACATTTTATTGGTGTTTCATTAAGTTTGATTCCAAAATCTTCGAGTTGTTGCTTAATCCACAAGATTTGAGCACAACAACTTCCGACTGCAATGTATTCGGCCTCAGCCGTAGACAGTGCCACCGAATTTTGTTTCTTGCTAAACCATGAGATTAGGTTAACTCCAAGAAATTGGCAAGTTCCACTTGTGCTTTTTCTATCTAATTTACATCCAGCAAAATCAGCATCAGAATATCCTAACAAATTAATTTGTGAGTCCTTAGAGTACCATAACCCTATAGTTTGTGTACCATTTAAGTATCTAAGGATTCTTTTAACAGCATTCAAATGAGATTCCTTAGGATTAGATTGATATCTTGCACATAAGCAAATACTAAACATGATATCAGGCCTACTTGCAGTTAAATATAATAATGAGCCAATCATACCTCTATAGTATTTTAAGTCTACGCTTTTACCTTCATCATCCTTGTCAAGCTTACATGAGGGACTCATTGGTGTGCCAATTGGTTTGCAGTTCTCCATTCCAAATCTTTTGAGTAGTTCCTTGGTGTACTTGCTTTGGGTGATGGAGATTCCCTCTTTTGATTGTTTGATTTGGAGTCCGAGGAAGAAGGTGAGTTCTCCCATCATGCTCATCTCGAACTCTCCCTGCATAAGCTTAGCAAAGTCTTGACAAAGGGATTCATTAGTAGACCCAAAATTATGTCATCAACATAAATTTGTATAATTAGCATATCATTTTGGTTTCTTTTAATAAATAGAGTTGTATCCACATTGCCTCTTGAGAAACCATTATTTAGTAGAAATTTGCTTAGCCTTTCATACCATGCTCTAGGTGCTTGTTTTAGACCATATAAAGCTTTATTTAATCTGAAGACATGATTGGGAAAAGCATGATTTTCAAATCCTGGGGGTTGTTCTACATATACTTCTTCAGAAATATATCCATTTAAAATGCACTTTTAACATCCATTTGAAATAGTTTGAATTTCATAAAGCAAGCATAAGCAAGTAGAAGTCTAATGGCTTCTAATCTAGCAACAGGTGCAAAGGTTTCATCAAAATCAATTCCTTCTTCTTGATTATATCCCTTAGCAACCAGTCTTGCTTTATTTCTAATTACATTTCCATGCTCATCTAATTTGTTTCTAAAGACCCATTTTGTGCCAATTATTGAATAATCTTTAGGTCTTTCACTAAGGTCCAAACATTATTTCTTTCAAATTGACTGAGTTCTTCTTGCATAGCATTAATCCAGTTATGATCATTTTCAGCTTCTTCAAAGTTTTAGGTTCAAGTTGAGATACAAAAGCACAATGATTAAGTACATCTCTAAGTGAAGAACGTGTTTTACCCCATGCATAGGATCACCGATAATTAATTCCTTAGGGTGGTTGTGAACATACCTCCATTCCTTGGGTAAGTCATTTGTACCTTGAGGTTGTTCTTGAATTTCTTCACCTTTCTCATTTTGTTCATCTTTTTGATCCTTGTCTTCTGGAGTTGCTGAATCTTTAGAGTGATCTCCTTCATACCTTCTATTAGTGGATCTGCATCATCAACACCCTTATTCTTCCTTGAAGGAAGATCGTTAGATTCATCAAAGACAACATGTATGGACTCCTCAACTACTAAGGTTCTTTTGTTGAACACTCTAAATGCTTTACTAGTGGAGGAGTAACCTAGAAGGATTGCTTCATCTGATTTTGCATCAAATTTAC